>NW_007730977.1:171299-173895 GCF_000696425.1 Galeopterus variegatus | reverse complement strand
ATATATATATATATACACACACAATGGAATACTATTCAACCACAAAAAAGAATGATATTCTCCCATTTGCAGTAACACGGATGAGCTTGGAGAAAATTAAGTTATGAAATTATGTTTTCATATAAAAATTATGAAATAAACAAGGCACAGAAAGAGAAATACCACATGTCCTCATTCATAAATGGGAGCTAAAAAAATAAAAAAAAAATGAGAAAGGAAGGAAGGAAGAAAGAAAGAAGGAAAGAACCAACAATCACAATAATGTACTGAACTTTCAAAAGGAGAGAACAGAACTGTGTTTGCTAGAGGTGGGAAAGGGGAGGAAGGTTAGTGAGAAATTGATTAGGGGTCACAAAGAATAATTATGTTTTGTAATGACGAATATACTGATTATCCTGATTTGATCATCACATATTATACACAGGTATTGATATTCAACTCTGTATCCCACAAATATGTATAACTAATTATGTTTCCATAAAAAAGGCAAATATTTTTTCTGTATTGAAGCATCTTTAAATATATTATTTTATGCATTTTCAATTATATGTGTGTGTNTGCCTGACAGGTAAGAGCTTTGATTTCAATACAAAGCCAAGCCTGTTGTATATAAATTTACATCATATAAATTAATATAATTTATGAAATTGATACTTCTTACCATATCAATACAGAATAGCAATGCTAGATGATCCAAGTACAGTTTTAATATTTCTTGTGATTGCCATGGACATTTTTTTTTTTTTTTTTTTTTTGTATTGGGGAAAATGATTATACGGTAAGACTTAATGGGTGGTAGAACAGACCAAACCAAAGCAAACAAACAAACAAACAAATGAAAACAACAAAACATTTTCTTTTGGCATCCAAGGAATTGCCTTTTTAAAAAAGTGCTCTTCAGCAACTACCAAATTAGTTATGATTCATTGTTCAAAGTTAATTAAAATAGCAAACCATGGCACTTATTCCTCTCTTGTTAAAGAGTTGATGACAAATATATCCAGAAAAGAAATAGGTAGTTATATATTATAGCTCTGTAGCATATTTTACTTGTTTCGTTGATCTGATAATAGAGAAACTTACCAATTTCCCTGTGGTACCATATTTAACTCAGTGCAGAGAACATTCACTGTGTTTTGGGGGAATATCATTTAATAAATGCCAGCATGGTTGTTTTATGAATTCTTACACTGTTTCTCCGGCCATATCATCTTATAAAATTCGCACACTCCTTTGCTTAGGCAGAAGGTTAATATTATATACATTGTTCAAAAGTGTTCTTTGCTGTTTTTTGTGTCATCGTGTGCACTTCCTTTGTGCTTTTCTAGATTTTGATTGCAGGTTGTCTCAGGACAAGTAAGATGTCTGCTCAACTTTACGTAATAGGAAGTAATAAGGTATTTAGGACAGTGTTTTGTGCATTTATTAAAATTAAGTTCTAAAATACTTTTTTCATTTGTTTTTATTTTTTACAACAAATGTCTTTCAGGCTTATGACAATGTTTACTACTCTTCGTTTCCTTCTATTTGGAAAAGTCATGCTGTAGTTGTGGATTTGTCTCAAAAAAACGAAGTTTTTTCTGCCAATGAAAATTACCCATTCCTGTTGCTTGTTATTTGTAAATACTTATGAGGGAATTTTTTCTTCTTTCTTTTATAGTCAGCAGTCAGCTGAAGACCTTGCGCGAGTACCTGCCAACTCCACTAGCAATATCTTGAACAGGCTGTTGGTCAGTTATGATCCCAGGATAAGACCAAATTTCAAAGGTTTGTCCCCTCCCCGCCAAAAGCCTTTATTCTTTACAGTTTAAAAATTAATTTTATCTGTATTGAATTATTCTTCATGATATTCAAAATAGTAAGATTTTAAATTGACTTTAACTCTCCTGTAATGTGCTTAGGTTCAGAGCAATTTAATGCCTGCAATATTAAAAGATAAGCAAAATATTAATTCTAATAGTTTTTTATGGTTACCAGTTTAAAAAAAAAACACACAGAAAAAGGTATACTGTGAATTAATAGGCTAACCACTGTCATGGGTTTTTTAAGTACCAAGTATTCTTAATCTCTGTTGTTTAAAATTTAGGTTCTGGATACAGATCTGGCTTTCATTCACAGACACAAAAGTTATAATTCATAGAATGGCCATTTACTCATTTAGAGAAAGAGAAAAGTTTTGATGTCCATTTAGATTTTCTCTTACTTTTTGTTAGTATTTTACATTGGTAAAAATAATTCCCTCTGCTACTCTTTTGCTAAAAAAAGATGGCCATCTGGTTTTTAAAAACAAGTTAACTTTATGAATAAAAGTGACTGTGTCTTCTACAATATAGATTATTTTTATTCCAATAAAATATTACCATTTATCACACATTTCAAGAACCAAAACTATACTTGCAATAAAAGTCATGAGCAGATTGTACAGTTGTATAGATCTTTTGTGTGTGTGTGTGTGTGTGCGCGCGCGCGTGCGCGTATGTGTGCTTTTGATGAATTAGGAAAAGCTATATGAAAAAAATCTCCTCTGGAAAACTATAATTCTTGTTTCTGGTTAAAGGCAGGCATTAATGTAGATCAGATTAACATTATAAGGCTT
>NW_007730977.1:169402-170733 GCF_000696425.1 Galeopterus variegatus | reverse complement strand
TAATTCTTGTTTCTGGTTAAAGGCAGGCATTAATGTAGATCAGATTAACATTATAAGGCTTGATTTTTTTTTTCCTTTACAGAAAAAAAAAATGTCTGCAGCTGTTTTTAGTCAACTGAAGTTATACAACTATGTTGTAAAAATAGGGGGTTTTGTTCATTACCAGAACCTATTCAGTTACTTTCAACAAAAGCCATAGTCTGGGTTGTCACATGTCTACCATATATTGATTTACCACCTGTTTTTCATCAGTCAGTGGTTATGTGGCTAAAAAGCTAAATTCACATTTTCCCTTTGTTAGCCCAACAAGCACCCACAATGATTTGGAGAAAAAAAAAAAAAAGGGAAGAAATTTTGCAACATTATACCTTAGTTCTCCAAGAACTTTCAATTTATTTTCCAACAGGTCAGGCAAAAATTTTATAATAATTCTGTTACATGTCTAATTAACTTTGTATTTTCATGAATTTAAAATTAAAATACAGTAATTATAAATAAAATGTATTGAATACTATTTTAACAATTAAAGATGTTGAAATGTTTAGAAAAATGCAAAACAATTAAACACTATTTTTAACATGATGTTTTTATAGTTTCTTAGCCCAATTTAAACGTTCTTAAAAGGTAAACATATTTTCCAGAGTGTCTACAATTTTAGTGATAAGTGTTTCTGAATGAAGGCCATTATAAAATATAACTTAACTCATTTTTTATTTGCATTGTGATCCCTGTTTAGGAAAATAAGTTAATAGCAATTGTGAACATATTACAATGAGACCATAGATTTTGTATCCTATGCATATTGAAAAAAATGTAAAAATTCAATGCATTAACCACAAAAATATGAAGATTTGACCAAGTTTTTTACAGCTACTAAATATATCTTTAATTTTTATTCGCAGGTATTCCTGTTGACGTAGTAGTCAACATTTTTATTAACAGTTTTGGATCCATTCAAGAGACAACAATGGTAAGATTACAATTAATATTTTTAATTTTCAAAATTTTAGCTAGAGGATAATGAGAACAACATCAAAACTGAAAAATGAGAAGTAAGTCTAAGGAAAAATCTGTGTTCTCTTTGAGTATGAAATATCCAAATTCTTATGTTTTGTTAAATCAGTGGTTTTGGTGCCTATATAATTTTGCGATTCAAATTTAGCCTTAATGTTCCATTAAAATTTATAGACATGGAAGAACTAATGTATTCCCCCTGAATAAATGTGATTGGATACCACCTGGGAAAAGAATTTATACAGTGAAGATTCAAGCAATATTTTTTTTTCTAATGTGCTTATAAGTATGAGGATTCAAAAATTAAGGAAAATATG
>NW_007730977.1:165299-168337 GCF_000696425.1 Galeopterus variegatus | reverse complement strand
TTTCTGTATTGAAGCATCTTTAAATATATTATTTTATGCATTTTCAATTATATGTGTGTGTATACATATATTCCCTCTTTCTTTCATTTTATACAAATTATCACATACCATACACACTCTGCTGCTTTATTTAACAATAGCTATATGTTAGAATTTGTTCCATATTAACATAAAAGAATATCCTTATATTATTTTTTATAAATTCTGTTAATTTTATGAATAGGTCATAATTTATTTAACTATTTGCTTATATAAGGACATTTACATTGATTCCAAATTTTTGCTTACACAAACCATTTCAAAAAAGAACTTTGTACATCTGAAAAAAACATGTTTTAAGTATGAGGATTCAAAAATGTTTTAAGTATTCAGTTTTTTTTCCAGTTTCCTGAAGATAATCTTTATTTTCTCGGTTGTGCTAATTTTATGATGCAATTTTGTGAGCAAATAACTGTGAGAATCAAAGAGGAAAATTGCTTTTCATAAAATAGAGCATAGAGCTCCCTAAAAAGACTATGTAAAAGGAGAAAGGTTATAGCAAAGGCAGATGAAGAGAAGGAGAGAGTAACAGGCAGACTTGTGACTTGAAAAGAAGTGGAAAGAGGGGTTTGGGGAAGTGGCTGCTGTCCATGATGAGCTGGACTTTAGGGACAAGACAACTATTCGGTATCATTAGTAGGTTTCCTGAGTGACGTGTTGGTAATTATCTCCTTAACTTCTTAAAAAGATATTCAGTCTACTTGCTTTTCAAAGTTTTAATATATTAGATTTGTGCCCCTTTTGACAAGCAACATGCTGAAATGATACTTCAGGTGGGAGAAACAAGACCCATGATATTTTGTATTTTTTGAGATACTTCTATTTTTATTAAATAAGAATATAAGATTTTCATTCCAAGCCCAGTAAAAATGGTTAGAGCAGTTTCATTTTTCTGAGAATATCTGTCTAGAGAAAAAAAAGATTTAAAATATTACTCCTTTATTCCAAGTATCAGTGTAGTATGTTCTAAAAACAGTTGTATATTGCATTTTATGACACCTATCTTTATATCTAATTGTAATGAAAAGGTTTATTTATTTATTTACAGAAGCATGTATTTAAGCCCCTGAGTAACTGATTTTCTTAGATTGTGTGCAGATATTGATAGAGAATTATTTAATGAAGATTTTGGGATTAAATTCAAAGTTCACTTTTAGTGACTTTTTAGTTTACTTAAATGACAGAGACAGCTCTGAAATAAGGTATAAACTACCATATATCACTCAAGAGACAAGTGTATCACTTTAACTGAAAATGTGGTTAATCTGTCTAAGTACTTCACTTTGCAAGAGTAAGAGATATTTTCTCATGACGAAACTTTAAGAGGATCTAATTGGTCTCTGTTGCACTAATCCTAAAACACCACTGTCAATATGTTGTGTCCTGTTGGGAACGTCCCCTCTTTATTTTCCATGTCTCTGCAATCATACCCTGAGACAGTTTTGGGGCAGTTAATGCAAGGATCTTTTTTTCCTTCATTTGAGTAAAGGCTACACATGTGTCATAGCTCAGTGGTTATCGTTACATATCTATTTAATAGATATTGAGTGCCTTCCAAATATCAGGCACCTACATTTCTCTTGGTTCTCATTAGTTGTTACTTGATTATATTGAGTTAAAAATACCTTCAAGAATGAGATATTAGAAAAGGAAGGACTTCCTTGAAGAGTATTTGAGGATTATGATAAAATATTTCATTACTTCTAACGTTATCTCCTCCTGTTCTCCTGCAGAGACCCATCACAGTAGCCCAGAAATAAGAAAAGTTTAACCAGTTCTCACCATGGGCTCTCTGCCCCTGCTATTGATCCCTGATCTTGATCTCTTATCTTCTAATCAGAGCCTTTTATGGCTTCTCTTACTCACTTTATGCCCTCTTTTTAATCCAGGTCTTTATCATTTTTTTGTTACTTCTGATAGCTTCTGTACTGTAATCAAACCTATTTTTGAATACACTCCTTTTATTCTCTAATGAACTATAAAACTCTTAAAGTTAGTAATAATGTATTCTATTTCTTCATTTTCCGTAAAATACAGAAGACAATAGGTGCTCAGTACATAGTAAACACATAAACAAATAATTTTCATATTAGCTCATATTGAGTGAATAAATGAACAAATTAATTCTGCTCTTTGCCAAGGTAAGTAAAAGGATTGGCAGAACAAATTTAAACAATAGTCTAATGTTGAACATTTATTTGATTAAATAATAGACTGAATAATGTTATTACAGAATGTTAATTTTGGAAATTTTGGAGACCTTTATCCAGCAGAGTCAAATTATTTATGTTTGCTGTTTTCTTTTGATTGAATAATCTGAATGAAAACCAATCTTCCCCTCACTTTGATCGGGCAGACATAGCCTAAACGTTCAGAACCAGAATCACACTCATCAAATAAACTTCAGTAGTCTCCTTTACCATAATTACTATTTTTTACTTTCACCAATGGTTATTTCACATACCCCTATAAAACAGAACTTTATAGACATGACATTTGAGGCTGTCATATTTTATATATTTGCTCAGTCTTTTCAAAGGCAAATGCCCTAATACCTTGTTGCTAAATAGTTAGGAAAAGCAGAGTTGCTATAGATTTAACATTAATATTTCTTCTAAAGAAAAAATGGATCTAGACAAAACTTGTCTTCATTACTTGTTATAAGCATTGTTCAGAAATTATAGTGATGACTCAAGAATAACTCAAATGAGTATTCATGTATGGATATTTTGAGTTATATTATGAGAGGATAATTCTTCAAAACAAACAAAAATGTTCTCCAAAGTAAGGTGTTGGGAAACTACAATTACATTCATCTAAATATGAAATATGTGTTCATGACAACGTAACGGTGGACACCATGTGAGTTGTGTCCTCAGACAGGCTTGTGTTTGAGCGTGATGTGTACTTGCTATGTATTATATTGTTTTTAGTCTTTTACATCCTGAAAAGACTAAAAACAATATAAAATAAAAACAACAGGATTTTGCCCGGCATAG
>NW_007730977.1:162913-164546 GCF_000696425.1 Galeopterus variegatus | reverse complement strand
GCTCTTCCACATCTCTGTGCTGTATGCTTTTTCAGTCTGTTTTATGGTCTCATTTTTTAGCGTTATAGTTGCTATTTCTCATATGTATGTGTTCATTTATATTCCATTATCTTACATTTTTGTAAGGTATCTTTATTAACACTAGGAGTGCTGTTTACTGACATTAATAGTAGTATCACCAAAACCGTCAAATGAATGTTATCATCCTAATTTGAAGTTGCTAGAACAGTCGCTTTATTAGTTTATATGCTACTGCTTGTGACAACTGAAATAAGAGTATTCAAAACAGTAAGAAGAATGATTTATTAGAGGCTAGGTGGCATCTGCTCTACAGTTATATTTGTTTATTTTTTCACTAAATTCCTACCTTTGGCTTAAATCAGTGGGATTTTCATAATTGAAAATGTGAACTACTGCACTCATGGGGGGAAAAAACTGAGTATTATGGTTTATTGTAATAATCTATACGCTGGTACTCTGTCTCAGCGGAGCTCTTTCATGGGAATAAAAGCCTGTTTATACAATTCATTTTCTTTCTTTCGTTTAGGCACGCTTTGTAATTATATTGAATTATTATTGCACTACAATTCATGATCCTGTCAGACTTCCTATGCCTTTCTGCCGCATGACTTTTTGTTTGTTTTAATAATAGACTTCACCTCCTTTTGGGCAGCACAGCTGTGCCTGTCAAGAAAAAAATCATACTTGGGATCAGCCAAAACAGCTTAATTCTAGTTCTTGGTAATTGCTCGTCTTTGTTGTTATAAAAAAAAATTATTTTATATGTTTCCTTCTGTATGTAGATTTAAAATCCTTTCCTTAAAACTTGTCTAAGTTTACTATTCTTTATATTTTGTTGCTTTTGTTATTAATTTTCCAGAATGGTTTTATTTATTATAGAATAATAGACATATTTGTCCTATTTTTTTTTCTATTTTATCTCTTAGTAAATTTTATATTACATCTTAGGTATAAAATCATAAACCTTCAGCTAATTTTGTATTCATTTCTTTTCACATTATTCATCTTCAGGGTTTGTACCCTATGGTAGGCAAAATACCGGTCCCCCAATGATGTCTATGACCTGATCACCAGAACCTGTGGATATGTAGTTTTACATGGTAAAAATGACTTTGCATATGTGATTAAATTATGGACTTTAAGATGATGGTGATTATTCAGATTTATCCAGGCGGTACCTGTGTAACCATAAGGGTTCTTCTAAGAGAGAGATAAGAAGATCAGAGTCAGCGCAGTAGTAGCCGTTATGAAGGAAGCATGAATTTAGAGTGATGTGAGGAAGGAGCGGCCCCAAGTGAAGAAATGCAGGTGACCGCTAGAAGCTGAAAAAAGCCAATGAAATGGATTTTCTCCTCTGGGCATCTGAAGGAACCAACCTTTCAGATAAACACATTGACTTCAGCCCAGTGAAATTGATTTTGGTCTTCTGAACTACGGAAGTATAAGATAAAAAACTTGTGGTGTTTTAAGCCATCAAGTGTTTTGGTAATTTTGTTACAGTAGCAAGAGGATACTAATACACATGCTGACAACATTTGTTAATGATTTTTTTTCCCTCCCATATCCTGCTAGAGGGTTGTCTGAGTACATATAACTTTCTTTTTTTTTTTTT
>NW_007730977.1:157256-162235 GCF_000696425.1 Galeopterus variegatus | reverse complement strand
TTTTTTTTTTTTTCCTTTTTGTCTTTTTCCATGTCCGGCAACGGATCACAACCTCAGTGTCGCCCCCGTACCGGACCGGGACCAGCAACGGGATCGCAACCCTCGGTGCTGTGCCCGTGCCTCGCTCAGCCAGTGAGCGGGAACCGGTCTGTATGTGGGATCCGAACCCTCAGCGGGAGCGCCGCCGCGCTTCCCAAGCGGCGCACTGTAGCAGTGCGGCGCACTGTAGCAGTGCGCCACCGGGCCGGCCCGAGTACATATAACTTTCTCCCAAATCCTCCTGGTGGGAGCATTATCTGATTATGTGTAACTTTTTTTCCTATATACAAATGCCAAAATAATCAATTGTTGATTGAGAAATTATTAAAAATTCTCTCTTATTGCAGTTAATCCTAATAAGGATATAATTTGAAAGGGAATTGTGTTTTTAGTAGTTAGAAATATATTTCTTTCTCTGTCAGTTACTTTTTCATTATATATACCTGAAACTGAAGAATAATATAACTTATCATGGATACACTTTGCTCTTTACCCTTTTTCTCCCAGCTATGTTATTGGTAATTGGGGATTAAACTTCACAAGAGTATTGTATTAAACAATGAGGAAGTATGAGAAATGTCCAAGTTTTATTTTCTCTTTCCAATAATTTGGTCAGTGTTATCAATGGATATAGGAAAAATTAAACTAATAGTGTGAAGAATGCTAGACAAGCTTCCTAACCTGTAAGAGTGTCACAGAATATCTGTATACCCAACTTCATCAGGTTGCTACTCTATGGGGTTTTTAGTCTAGTGTGGTACCATGGCACCACCTAGCAGGCACTCCTAATAAAAATGGACTATTGGCATAGATCTAGAAAAATTATCTGTTAGGTGTTATTAAACAATATTTAACTAAAAACCTTTTTAAAATGACATATTGAGAAAAATCACTAAAATATAACCTAAGAGCTTTTACTGACATTTTGTTAACTTGCAATTTTTACGTGAAACTTCTAATTTCACTAAGAGGCTACATTTTAAATCCTTTCAAACAAGGCTTATAACAGCTCTGTTGACAGAACTTTAATTATAATGCTGCCAGATGCTATGAGAGCTGATCTCTTTTATTTAACTAAATGCTAACTTTTTTTTTAAATCACAATGTAAAGAAAACAAATATGTTAAATATTGCATATGTGGGAGTTAGGTAAAAATGACCAGTGACCAGAAAAGCTATTCCAACAACATTACAAAATATAGATAAGCAGTTATTAATATTAAAATATTATTAATGAAACCTAACCAGTGATAATGTCTTGTTGTGAAATGTTTTATTGTCTTGAAGGAATAGTTTAATTTGGATGTTAATTGATACTAGAAAATTCTCGAGAACATGCATTTTCCAGATAATGACTAATAGTGTGCTATTTAGAATGAATAATGAATGGTATTTGTCACCAAGTATTTTAAAAACAAATAATTTCTCACAGATAAAAGAAGTCTGTTTCTGATGGAAATTTGTTCATTGTAAAATAAACAATAAACCTGTAATTGTGATTGAACAATTGAAAGTGAAAATAAATAAGTTTTAAAAATAATTATCTTAATATAGACCATTTGAAATGCCAATAACTAGCTATTTGGAAATACTCGTAAAACATTAGCCAAAGTGTGCTAACTAATGAGCTTTTATCTTTTAATGAATAATGAATCCAAACTATTAATTTAAATTATAAAAATTTAAAACATTCATTAAAGATATATAAGCTTGTTACAACTTCTGTTGAATCATAATTGTATGTAGCTACATAACTAATAGAAAATCATTTTTGAAGCACTTTCAAAGACCCAGTTGAGCTTTATGTGCTGTATTGTTTACGTGGTGTATTGAGGTTACAGTGGCAGAGCTTAAAACAAGAAAACTTTAGGAGATGCTAAAAAACATATTTTAGCACTGTGTTAAGATCTGTGATCTAGAAGTCAACTACAATTAAGAACAATGAGTTACACTATATACAGATTTTTTTGGAGCAAAAAATATGTAAACAACTATTACCAGCATTATAAAAGAATAACAACATCATAAAGGATGTAATAAGATGAAAAATTTGTTTAGAGCTTTGTATCTCCACACACAATTCATGTACTTTTCATAAATGATCTCATTGAATCCTTACTAAAACCCTATGTTGTGTGTGTGTATGTGTTATTATCCCCTTCTTACATACAAGGAAACTCTGTCCTTTGTTCACTCCTTCATCCTCTGTAATCTTCTTTTGATATGGCATTATACCAAAAATGTTTTTGATAAAGCCTTCGGTGGCTTCCTCATTTCCTGAGAGTATTCAGTTTTATTCTACTTTACACTTACTGCTACTGACCATTTCAGTGCTTTAGTTATTTTGGTTTGGTGAAATCACATTCTCAGGGATATTTTCTTTTTCTCAGTCTTCTAGCCAGCCCTTTAAAAGCTCGCTCTGTCCAGGATTTTTTTTTTTTTTGTCCTGCATTTCTACTCTAAGTAATAATTGTGGAAAAACTCTTCCTTAGTCTTGATTTTTTGGTAGTGTTTCAGGGTTCATGCATGTTGTAGCATGTATCAGAATTTCATTCCTTTTAATGACTGAATAATATTTCAGTGTATACATACAAGGGTACTACAAAAAGTTCATGGAAAAATGGAATTCAGAGATAATATGAATGTTTCCATGAACTTCTGAAGACCCTTCATATGTGCATACCACCTTTTGGTTATCCACTTATCTGTTGATGGACATTTCCATCTTTTGGCTAATTGCTAATCATGCTTCTATGAACACGAATATACAAGTGTATTTGTTGGAGTCTCCGCTTTCAATTCTTTTGGGTGTATACCTAGGAGTGGAACTGCTGGACCATATCGTAATTCTGTGTTTAACTCTTTGAGGGGAAAGTACGATTTTTTAAAAGTTTGAAACATTTATAGTGAAGACATAGCAGTGATTTATTTGACTCACTAATGAAGAAACCAGCAGGATAGTAAAGCTGATTCAGTGGAGAAGTCAAGAGACAAGTGAAAGAAAGAGCTCTGAAATTAGATTGCTAAATTTGGTACAAAACTTGTTAATGTTATACAGAGCAATGCAGGCATAGTCTTTGAGAATATTTTTTCGACAAGAGAGAACTCATTAGTAATTTACTAGTCTTCTGTAATTTATCTAATTTTACAAAGCGTGAACCCCAATCAATAGAATGTAGTGAGTCAAAAAATGTGACACTTTTCTGGAGAATCGTAAGACCTTTAAGTGGGCTTGTTAGTGTTTTAGTATGATTTTGAAAGGACAAATAATCTTTCTGCCTTATCTCCAGGTTTTGGATATTTTTTCTTATCCATGTACTTATTACATTTGATTTTGTTAATGGTATTTTTTTGCATTCACTTTTTAAAAGTAGACTTTACATTTCAAAGCAGTTTTAGGTTCACAGCAAAATTGAACAAAAAATTCAGGTTCCATCCTGTGTCCCCACATCTGTGTAGCCTACCACACTATTGACATCTGTTGACATCCTACACCAGAATGATACGTTTGTTATGATCTATAAACACTGAGGCATCATCATCACCCAAAGCTCATAGTTTACACTGGGTTTCATCCTTGGTTTTGTACATTCTATGCATTTTAACAAATGTTTAATGACATGTATCCATCATTATAGTATCATACAGAAGAGTTTTGCTGCCCTAAAAGTTCTCTGTGCTCTGTCTGGTCATCCCTTCCTTCCCTCTAAATCCTGGCAACTACTAATTTTTTTTACTGTCTCCATAGTATAGCATTTTCTGGAATGCCATATAGATGGAATCATACTGGATGTAGCCTTTTCAGATTGTATTAGTCCATTTTTGTGTTGCTATAACAGAATACCTGAGACTGGGCAATTAATAAAGAAAAGAGGTTTATTTGGCTCATGATTCTGGGGCAGCTGCGTCTTGGGTGGCTGCATCTGGTGTGGCCCTCAGGCTGCTTCTACTCCTGGCAGAAAGCAGCAGGGCAGCCAGCCAGTGCAAGATCATGTGGGGAGTGGAAGAGAATGGGGGAGGGGCCAGGGCCGTTTAAACAACTAGCTCTCTTGGGAACTATTAGAGTGAGAACTCATTCACGACCCCTGTACTCCCAGGGAGAGCACTGATCTATCCATAGGGGATCTGCCCCCCATGACCCAAACCACTCCCAACACTGCCCAGTTGGGGATCTGATTTTGACATGAGCTTTGAGGGGACAACAAACTCAAACTCTATCACAGATTGTCTTTCTTTCATTTAATCATATGCATTTGAAGTTCTACCACATCTTTTTGTGGCTTGATAGCTCATTTCTTTTTAGCACTGCATAACATTCCATTGTGTGGATATACCACAGTTTATCCATTCACCTGCTAAAGGGCATCTTTGACAATTATGAATAAAGCTTCTATGAACATATGAGTACAGGGTTTTATGTTGACATAAGTTTTTCAATTCCTTCTGGTAATTCCCGGGAGCATGATTGCTGGATCATATGGTAAAAGTATGTTTAGTTTTGTAAGAAATCACCAAACTTTCTTCCAAAGTGGCTGAACCATTTTTCATTCCCATCGATAATGAATGAGAGTTCCTGTTGTACCACATCCTCACCAGCATTTGCTATTGTCAGTGTTCTAGATTTTGGCCATTCTAATATATGTGTAGTGGTATCTCATTTTTTTTTTCCCTAATTTTATTTTGTCGATACACAATGAGGTTGCTTATTGTGGCCCATGACCGAAACCCCCCTCCCTCCTCCCTCTCCCCGCCCCAACAATGTCCTTTCTGTTTGCTTGTCATACCAACTTCAAGGAGTTGTAGTTGTTAAGTCTTCCTCCCTTCCCCCCGGTTTTTTTTTGTGGGTGTGCCTGTGAATTTATTTATTTATTTTTAGCTCCCAAGAGTTGGAACCAGCCCAAATGTCCATCATCGGATGAGTGGATATGGAAATTGTGGTA
>NW_007730977.1:113591-156515 GCF_000696425.1 Galeopterus variegatus | reverse complement strand
GCACAGAAAGAGAAATACCATATGTTCTCACTTATTGGTGGGAGCTAAAAATAAATAAATACATTCTCATTGATGTTTTAATTTGCATTTTCCTGATGGCATATGTTGAGCATATTTTCATATGGTTATTTGCCATCTGTATATCTTCTTTATTGAGATATCAAGGTCTTTTGCCCATTTTTATTTTATTTTTTTTAGTATTCAGGGTTCTTTGTAAATGTCTTGGTCCTTATTTTAACTCCTATCTTTCCATGGATCACTCCAAAATTTCTGTATCTTGCCTAGCCTCTTTTAGTGAAGACCTTGATTATTTCTGCCATTTTCTTTATCTTGATGTTAACTGATTCTTTTGTGGCGTTGACAGAACTGCTTAAGAAACAATGACTTTTTGCTTGCTGCTCTTCCCACCCATCACCACCCCTCAAAATTCTGCTTACTCTTCAGGAACCTCCTCAGGCTCAGGTTCTACAGACTTTCTTGATCCCCAGTATCTGAAGTGATCATTTATTCTCTCAACGAGTAACATTTTGTTCTTACCACTACTAGGGGCTTTATTAATTATTTCCTTACTTTGTGATGGTATGGACCTCAAGTTTTTAATCCGTCTCAGAGTGGTAGCTCCGATCTTTGAACATGGGAAGCCCTGAATGAAAAACTGTTGAATGAATGAACAGATGAAGGAAGGAAGACTTGTTTAACATAGCACAGCAAAACCAATTGTTACCTGAACTTGTTTAATCATTAACTTTAAACTAGAACAAAGAAACAGGTAGATGTTTTATTCTGTTAGAATATAAAACAAGTTTCTCATTGTCCATTAATGTATCTTAAGTCAGTGAAATCTGAGTAATAGTCCAGAAATTGCAGATTTATTTTCTAGTACTGTTTTGTATTGATCTTCGTGTGGCTAGCACCTGTCACAGTGCTTGAAACACGATGTGTACATAGTGTCTGGTACACACACAAAGTGCTTTTAAAAAGCTTTTGAAGAATTAATAAAATTAATGTTAGTTGTGATAATGTTTAGTGGCCAATTAAAGCTTGTAGGAAGCACCTTTACAGCAATATAAAAGGATCACTGTCAATAGTAATTGTCAGCATTTTCAAAATGATAATAGAGATAATGATGATAATGTTAATGATACATATAATAAAATTAATTAACTTTTGGAGTGCTCATTTTGTGCTACGTTTCATGCTTTAGGTGTGGCATCTCATTTAATTCTTACCAATAGCTGGGAACTAATTTTATTGACAAAGAATTTGAGACTCAGAGGTCAAGTAACTTGCCTTAAGCCACATAGCAAATTATTCAGCATATAATTGAAACATAGTCTGTCTAACTTCCAGGACTCTTCAGGTCTCAGTGTATGTGTCAATACATTCAATTAGTTTTAACTGATCCCCAGAGTCTAAATCAGATGTCCCGTTGTGAACTACTTCTCCTTATGTAGCCCTTTCAAGTTGTTTTTTACTTGATTGTCAATATCCCTTAGAGCTGTTTCTGTAAAGGCAGAGAGTATTTACAGCTGTATCCTTAGAACCCAGAGCATGAAACAGAACATATGATTAATAACTAATTTTTGAATGGATGAATGATTCAACCAATCATCTAGGGATTTAAGAGTGTTGTGGAACAAACTCAGCAAGAAAGGCTCCAGACCCTCGGAAGGTAGGAGAGTCGGAAGGTTAACTACACACGGGACCCAGGTGGACTCACGTCCCGAGAATGGGACCCTGTACATGAGTTTGACAGGGTTTTTTATGGCCATAGGCTTAGGTTTAATCGTGTATCTTAGACAAACAGCTGTTGATTTTAGTTCTTTCTCACCCACGTGACTTTTAGGCGAACAGGCAAAATTAGAAATGCAAGTGGGGCAGGTTAGCAAGATTACAAAAGCAGAAATGCCTGCCAGCATTGATTATTAGCTAGGCTGAGTTGGGGTGGGGGGCTGGGAGATAAGCACATTTAGTTACAGAGACATTTTACAGTTAGTTACAATTGAATTTTTGAATTTCTCCCTCATTAAGAGAAGTTTAAATAAATATTTTCTAATAGTATATGATATAATCTGTGGCTGGTTTACTACGGATATAAAATGTGAAGGAAACTAACTTATTTATATAGTAGATTCTATATTAATATTTCACACTGAATATTTTATTTAATACCTATGTTAGGATATTCATATTCCCATTATATATATATATGTAGATTAATATAATTTTAAAANTAAAGGCAGAGAGTATTTACAGCTGTATCCTTAGAACCCAGAGCATGAAACAGAACATATGGTTAATAACTAATTTTTGAATGGATGAATGATTCAACCAATCATCTAGGGATTTAAGAGTGTTGTGGAACAAACTCGGCAAGAAAGGCTTCAGACCCTCGGAAGGTAGGAGAGTCAGAAGGTTAACTACACACGGGACCCAGGTGGACTCACGTCCCGAGAATGGGACCCTGTACATGAGTTTGACAGGGTTTTTATGGCCATAGGCTTAGGTTTAATCGTGTATCTTAGACAAACAGCTGTTGTGTTGAATGAATGAACAGATGAAGGAAGGAAGACTTGTTTAACATAGCACAGCAAAACCAATTGTTACCTGAACTTGTTTAATCATTAACTTTAAACTAGAACAAAGAAACAGGTAGATGTTTTATTCTGTTAGAATATAAAACAAGTTTCTCATTGTCCATTAATGTATCTTAAGTCAGTGAAATCTGAGTAATAGTCCAGAAATTGCAGATTTATTTTCTAGTACTGTTTTGTATTGATCTTCGTGTGGCTAGCACCTGTCACAGTGCTTGAAACACGATGTGTTCATAGTGTCTGGTACACACACAAAGTGCTTTTAAAAAGCTTTTGAAGAATTAATAAAATTAATGTTAGTTGTGATAATGTTTAGTGGCCAATTAAAGCTTGTAGGAAGCACCTTTACAGCAATATAAAAGGATCACTGTCAATAGTAATTGTCAGCATTTTCAAAATGATAATAGAGATAATGATGATAATGTTAATGATACATATAATAAAATTAATTAACTTTTGGAGTGCTCATTTTGTGCTACGTTTCATGCTTTAGGTGTGGCATCTCATTTAATTCTTACCAATAGCTGGGAACTAATTTTATTGACAAAGAATTTGAGACTCAGAGGTCAAGTAACTTGCCTTAAGCCACATAGCAAATTATTCAGCATATAATTGAAACATAGTCTGTCTAACTTCCAGGACTCTTCAGGTCTCAGTGTATGTGTCAATACATTCAATTAGTTTTAACTGATCCCCAGAGTCTAAATCAGATGTCCCGTTGTGAACTACTTCTCCTTATGTAGCCCTTTCAAGTTGTTTTTTACTTGATTGTCAATATCCCTTAGAGCTGTTTCTGTAAAGGCAGAGAGTATTTACAGCTGTATCCTTAGAACCCAGAGCATGAAACAGAACATATGATTAATAACTAATTTTTGAATGGATGAATGATTCAACCAATCATCTAGGGATTTAAGAGTGTTGTGGAACAAACTCAGCAAGAAAGGCTCCAGACCCTCGGAAGGTAGGAGAGTCGGAAGGTTAACTACACACGGGACCCAGGTGGACTCACGTCCCGAGAATGGGACCCTGTACATGAGTTTGACAGGGTTTTTATGGCCATAGGCTTAGGTTTAATCGTGTATCTTAGACAAACAGCTGTTGATTTTAGTTCTTTCTCACCCACGTGACTTTTAGGCGAACAGGCAAAATTAGAAATGCAAGTGGGGCAGGTTAGCAAGATTACAAAAGCAGAAATGCCTGCCAGCATTGATTATTAGCTAGGCTGAGTTGGGGTGGGGGGCTGGGAGATAAGCACATTTAGTTACAGAGACATTTTACAGTTAGTTACAATTGAATTTTTGAATTTCTCCCTCATTAAGAGAAGTTTAAATAAATATTTTCTAATAGTATATGATATAATCTGTGGCTGGTTTACTACGGATATAAAATGTGAAGGAAACTAACTTATTTATATAGTAGATTCTATATTAATATTTCACACTGAATATTTTATTTAATACCTATGTTAGGATATTCATATTCCCATTATATATATATATGTAGATTAATATAATTTTAAAAGTATTTATGGTATATAGAATAAATAGGGGGATTGACTATAAATTAAAGCATCCTTGCACCATTTTTGATTTTTCCTACATATGGGTTTTATTTGTTAAGTCTCTGAAGTTATGTAGGACTTTAAACTACACAGTTTTCTGCTGACTGGAATGATTGGAATTTAATATACTGATATTCCTGGATTATGTGGAAACATTGATTAGACTTCAAGAAGGATTTAGAAAAATAACTTCTCATGAAGAAACACTATTAAAATTGCTATAAAATTTTTAAAAGAAGAGTAATTTTGGTATATAATTTTAGATGAGTTAACCACACTATTTTGGAAATAGATGGAACATAGAATTGTGCTCCCAAATCTATGTGTCTGTGTGTGGAAATTTTGAGGGAAATTCAGTATAATACAGGCTTAATTTCTAAATTTCTACCCAAAATATTATAGGATGACTTCTTATTTAATTATGCAAAATATGCTGAAGTTAATTTAATGTAAGCATTGCTTTAATTCTGTCAGATAATATCTTGAATATTAGAAAATATTGATATAATGTCTTTAGAAATTAATTACTGCAATGCAAACTAGCGTAGTTTCCAAAAGGTAGTTGTTTGGGTCCAAATAATGAATATCCATTAGTTCTTAATGTTTATATCTCTATGCATATATTCTGTTAAAATAAGAAAACCTAATATTAGACTAAAATAAAGCATTCTGATATAGAGACCATGTTGGCAATGTTGCTTAGGAACTACTAATGCTGAAAGACTTGCCAAATATAAGATGATCTCTCAACTGTTATTTTACTTATGTTTTATCCATCCCTGTTTCTGGAAATGGCTTGAGGTATATAATAATAAAAAATATACTAAAATGATTGAAATGGTCCGAGTGCATAGTAAATACCTATAAAATGTTATGATAGTAATATATGTGTGTGCATATATATATAAACAAGTTAAAAATTAAATAAAGAATAATTCATCTTGTGTATTTTCAGGTGAGGCTCATTGACCAAAATAAAGGGCTATGACTTTAATAACAAGTTTATCAAATATATATAGACAACCTCATCTGGTTATTTGTTATACTGTCCCTTGATAACAAGTTAAGGACATATTTTATCATAATATTGTGAAAGCATATTTCAAATGTAGCAACTTAAAGATGTAGTTTTCTGATGATTTACCTTGATAAAACATAGCACTTAAGGTTGTAAAATAATTTTTAGTATATGTAATTTTAGAATACCAGTAACTTTAGCAGATCATTTCAATTAAGCTTTTTAGCAAATAATTTGAAATTAAATACTGTTGGATGTTCAAATGATGTCAAGTGGATATCGACCATGTGCTTCAGCTAAGATACTATGATTGATATTTTATTAGAAGATGAATGAACCTAATATGTATTTCTTCTTAGAGGGCCATGCATGTCTTCCTGAAATGAGTAAAACCGTTTGCCAGGAAGGAACATTATATCTGTTGGAAGCTTAACCATGTGAGGCCTCTGCCTTAGACCTGCTTGAGTTAATTTTTGTAGTTGTCACAATCACAATCAAATATTAAGTAATCACTTAATTAAGTTCCATTATGCATTGTAAGATACATGAACATTTAGACAAAAAGTTCACGTAGCCGTGTAACACAGGTCTTTCTTTTCTGGTTTATAGGCCCCCTTTTCTCCCTCATTGACTTCACGTTCATTTGGTTAGAAAAATGTTTTCTTTTTTTTTCAGTGGTGCTACTAAGATGGCAGAAATGTTGTGTCAGTTTATATAATCCTTAATTTATTTGACTTTGGCATTCCAAAACTATCTGCATATGATTTTTAAGAATCAATTTATATTATATGTTGAAGTCTTTATAAACATCAAGTTTAGAGTAGCTTTAAGATGTAGGCAGATAAAATCTTACTTCATTGCCTGTAGTTCAGGAAATGCATATTGTTATTACGTGTCTTACCCTTCTCTAATTACTGTACAGAATCTGGATACAAAACCAAAAATCATATGAAAGAGAGAGTAAATTCCCCAAGCTTTCCTAGAGTCATCGGTTATTGCTTATCCTTTATTTTATATTTTATACTTATGTAATGCACACATATTTATGTCTCATAGAAATGTATTAAATCTTCTTATTTAATGAAAGATTGCCATCTTTGTGTATTTAATTATTTGGATTTTGATTTGAAGTTTATTATCTCATTCATTTTGATCATGTCTAAAGGCTTTGGATGGATAGTGTTATACGAATTTTGGATTATTGAAAATAAGGAAGCTGAAGCCTAATAAAATTTATGCCCCAAACACTTCTGTGCATATTCTGAGTTCAGTAGATAAAATCATAAGACCCCTGAGCATGCTGCCTCAATGCTGGATTTGACCATATATGCTGACAACACACTGACAACCCCATCTTTGGCAGAACCCCATTTTTAAGGGTGAATGTAAAATGTATTAATGTATTAAATATGTTTGTAGGTTCGCATATGCTTAGAATCTATATATCTTGATATATAGTAATTCAGTTTTTACAAAGTATTAGAATTAGAATTATTGGAAATAGGCAAATAACTGAAGTTAAATAATCAACTATTTAGTGGATTTGAAAATACTTTTCTACTACAGTTGAATATCTATAACATAACGTTTACAAATTTTGCATCTACTCTAATCTGTTTTGCATGATCCAAATCTCATTTGGCTATCTCAGACTCCTATAGTCCTTTGATTGGCTGGCTGGTACGGGGTGAACTGACCAACTTTCTTCACTTTCTTCTCATTTGGCTATCTCAGATTTTCTCTACAGTCATTTATATGTGTGAGTAGGCAAGGATATATTTTGACATTTGAGCTAGCAAGTGCTACGGAATGTCTGTAGAGAGTAATTAAATAGAGACAAGGGTCTTTTTATACTGCTGATGGAGCTCTCATTTAGTGACTGAGCTGTTGTGATCTTGGTTGATGATGGAAGAGCAAAAATATTTGTGCTGCTAATCATTGAAACCGTTTTCATTCTGGTGTTGAATATGTTCTTAAAAATAGCAATAAACATGCAAATGCAAACATGTGTATTTTTTCCAGGACTATAGGGTTAACATCTTCCTGAGACAAAAATGGAATGATCCCAGATTGAAGCTCCCTAGTGATTTTAGGGGCTCAGATGCACTGACAGTGGATCCCACGATGTACAAGTGTTTGTGGAAACCTGACTTATTTTTTGCAAATGAAAAAAGTGCCAATTTCCATGATGTAACCCAGGAAAATATCTTGCTCTTTATTTTTCGGGATGGAGATGTTCTTGTCAGCATGAGGTACTGATTCATATTTAATATTTGTACATTTATATTTTTTTCTTTTTAAGTCAGTGGATCACAGAGAAGTATAGTAAAGGATTTCTAAGAACACTGTTTCTATTTTCAGGTTATCTATTACTCTTTCATGCCCTTTGGACTTGACGTTGTTTCCCATGGATACACAACGTTGCAAGATGCAACTCGAGAGCTGTATGTAAATGAGACCATAAGTGACTATCAGAATAAAATGCTTAAAATTTCTAGGCAAAACATTCTACTAATATCTTGTATAACAGTGGCAAAACTAATGTTTTTGATTACAATTAGCCATTAGAATAATCTATTTAAGACAATTATAGTTATTCTTTTGCTACATTAATTTGTATTAAGATAGACAAATCCTTTTTGTACTAGTCGAATTTGAGTTCTGTTGATATAGGTGCACACTTCTAACTTATTCTAATTACCATCCTCATTTGAATTAGTAATACAGGTAAGGTAAAGGAGAAAATTATGTTCCAATTTAAATAACCTTTTTAATGTTAAAAACCACAGTTTCATAGGAGAAAATTTAGAAAAATATTTTGTAAATCCAACCAGGCATTCATTTTCTATGGATGTAAAAAAAAAATTTTTTTTAAATTTTCTCACAAAATTGAATTTTTTATGTTTTTATGATCGTATAGTTTTTCAGTTTATAAAATATGCACTAGATGTATGAAAGTAAATTATTTATCTATAAAATATATTAATTTAGTATGATGCTTATCTTTTGAAATAAAAGTAGTATGAAATCCTTGAAAAATTAACACTGATGTTGTAAGGAATCTTTAGCCCGAATACCTGTATTCCATGACCTATTTCTGCAGAAAGAAAAGATAATAACCTTGTAAAATATCTTGCACAGTTTGCCAGATTATATGCTTAAAGTTACTTTGTGGTTATTTGATGTTTTTTCAAAAATGTACTGCAGTGGATCCTAAATTTGAACAATATTTATTGCTTTTTTACTATAAAATGAGATTTTGCACATGTAAGTGTATGCATGTACGTGTTTTCATATATTATATATGTATGTATGCCTTTGTCAATATGTATTTGTATCAAAAATTCAAACTGCATATTTACATTTTAATTCTATTCCTCGATGCACTAAAATATTGCTTAAAAAATGCATGCACATTAGAGTTCAATGGTAGACTACCAGACTCTATAAACCTCTTAATTGTAGCCACATTACCTAATCCCAGAATATATGCTTCAGGATACCAAGATGATCCTGTAATGATATCCATTTGAGCAATTGCTTTATTGCTCTTCTGTGTTGATGCAACTCCTTTAGGGAAGTTTGTAATGATTTCTTCAAAAAATTAAGTGTTTCAAGGGTTACATTTCTTTAAAATGTTCCAGGTAGCATATTACATGATTATAAATGTATATATTCAGAAAGCTTGCCTCACTTATATATTACCTTGTTATTGGTGAAAGTTAAGAATTCTGACATGGAGAAATGAATTACTGTATATGATGCAGTTTAGCTATTTGTAACATGCTGATTATCTTAACTTGTTCTTTCTTGAAGATGATTGTGTGTAACTCTTGTGCTAGTATTTTCATTAGTGGCCATACATTTTACCTCTTTACTTTTTAACTACAATATCATATAGGAAGTTTCTATTTTCTTACCTTTGCTATGTTTAATATTTGGATTGTTAAAACCCAAAGAAAAAGAATTAATAAGTATAATTACCTTTATTTCACACTAACATTTTTATTTATTTTTGTTTTAGTTGGTTACACAACTGATGATTTACGATTTATCTGGCAGTCAGGAGATCCTGTTCAATTAGAAAAAATTGCCTTGCCTCAATTTGATATTAAAAAAGAAGATATTGAATATGGTAACTGTACAAAATACTATAAAGGCACTGGTAAGTAATATTCTTTAAACAAAACTAAATTGTATTTCAAAGATTCATTTTAATGTTTATATATGCTAGGGGAAGAGTAGAAGAAAAGTAGTTAAAAAATAAGTTCAGTATAAGTAGTTTATCTGTCATTCATATTTTGAAATTTTTTACAGAATTATATTCACTACAATTTTTTGAAGTCTTAGTTACTAGATAGATATGCTTTACTTTATGCAATTCAAATAGAGGTTTTACAATTTTTTGTTTTAGAAATGCAAACCCTCCCAGGCAGTGGTTTTCTTAGATGAGATGATGCCAAGAAATTCTTCTTCTGGCAAGATTCAATTTGGGGCTAAACATTTTGGATGTGAAAAATGTAATCTATATATATATATTCATCCATTGTCTTTGGGCAGTTTTTGGATGGCGGTTGGCCAATATTTTTAATTTTAAAAAGCCTTGATCATTGTGCCATGTAAGAGGCCATTAGAATGTGAAATAATTGGACATCAGTAAATATTACCTGTACAGTCCTTCTTGGCCTAGGTCATGCAACAGCCAAGTATGAAAAGCAAAACAAATTAACCTCATTCATTAAATTACATTGAGATTTTGCAGAAAATATGAGTACTCACTACTCAATATTGTCATTATATGATTAGTCTTCAACCTTTGAGTCTCTACTGGCAATTATAGGTTATTGAGGGTTTTTGATATTGAATGTAATGTTATTTCACTTAGCAATATAAATTAAAGGTCATTGAATTTTAATTATTACATCAGTAGTAATAATTAGTCCAACTTGTAAATTGCTATGCAGTTTTAATTCTGTATCAGGAAGCAAATTATGACAAATGATATTCAGGAATAGATATAATTAAAGTTTGAGTTTATTGCAACATTTATGTGGTTTTTCAAAAATAAAAATGTATATAGTGAAATTGTGTAAAATTAGAGAAATCAGATATTTGAGCTAGAATGCTGCCATCATGACAGCTTCAATGACAAAATATAATTTAAAACACTCCTGTTGATATTAAAATAAGAGGTAGAGTGGATGTTTGCATATTTATAGAGTTAGAATAAAGGCAAGTTGGGGATAAAGTTAGTTTCAGCATCTGTTATTGTTCACTTTCAAATATATAAACAGATTATATGACATTTATGTAAGTAGTTTTTCACTTATAGAACTTTTAATACATTAGGACAAGAGAGAAAATTTATTGCTAAATAATTATCATGTTTTTAAAATTAAAAACTTAGAGTGCTTAAAAATTTGACCATCAAAGAACTCAATAAAGAAGTCATAGATACATAGATTATTAGACATGGAAGTGATTTTATTGATAGTTTTGAACTAGCTCCTTTTTTAACACAGAAAATAACTGAGGCAAGGGAGGTGACTGAATGACTTATTGAACGTCACCATTCAAATCAGTGTCAGCCTAGCATATCATTCCATCACCCGTCTGTACTACTCCTTGAAATTAAGATGACTGTGGTTTTTAGGAATTTTACAACTCATCTAACAATGAAAAAAATAGTCTTGAAAGTCAGGAGAAGTTCTTTTGGGATATTAGGTAGGAACACTTATTTAGTAGATACCCTCTTGAGTCCTAGGCATTGTTTTAAATGCTTTGTAGGAATTGTATAATCTAATACTTAAAACTGCCCTATGAGTTAAGCACTTTCATTATCCTCATTTTATACATTAGGCTTATGGAACAGACACTGGTGCTAGGTCATACTGTTACTGAGGGATGCACAGGGATAGTGCAGCTGATATTGTTATACTACCTGTGGAGTCCTGTTACATTTGGAAGTAGTTACCCACATCCAGATTATATGCTTAATATCTCAAAATGAATAGTGCCTAATTTTCTAAATTTTGAGAAATTTGAAAGAGACCTATTGAAGTTTTAAACTTCACCTAGAGGTGAAGATAAAACTAGCAATTTTGTTTTTGTTATAGCATAAAATTATATAACAGCATTGTACTCCTAGGGGTTATTGGTTTTTCACTTTTAAGCCCTACTTTTAAAAATATTCATTTGGGGACTCAGCAACAAATAAAAGTCAGGTTCATGTTCTTTGTAGAGTCATATTTCAATGTGAGAAATAAGTGAAAAAAGTAAACATGATTCATTTCAGTTCTTAAAAGGAAATAAGGAAGTGTGCTATGGTAGAGACAATTTTGGGGGTTTACTCAGGAGTTACAAGTAAAGATTTTGTGGTATCTTTTAAGTCATAAATAAGTCACTGAAATCTTATTAGCTACAGAAAATAACAAAAAAAAATTATGGCTCACTTTTTTTGGCGCTTACTGTGTTTTGGGTACTTTATCCACATTTACATGATTCATCTTATGAATATAAGTAAAACGTATTACAATGTTTGGGTAATATTTAGACATCTGTTTAGAAAAATTGGCCATCCAAAACATATGGAATGCTTAACAATGTAGAATACTGGGAAAGTGTGTGTGTGTGTGTGTGTGTATATATTTATATAGGTAATGTATATTAAATGATAGCCAATAATTTGTACAGAAATAGCTTTAGCTTTGTTAAAGTTATGCTTTTCTATGATTTTAGAAATAACAGAAATTGAGAAATATATGGGAAAGCAAGTATATAAAAATACCTAAATTGAAAGCCTGAGTGAATAATGGAATGAAACCTCACAGGAAATAGAAAGTAAATTGAATTTGCCCAGTGAACATTTATATCAATTAGCTGCCCACCTGCCTCTCATAAATGCAACAGTTACCAAGAAAAGATCAAAAAAGATCAAGAAATGTTTCTCATAAAAGTTTATGGAGCAAATCACTATAATATTCAAGCATGTATGTTACTGCTAAATGCATCCCAGTCTCGTGAAGCTCCCCTAGTGGGTGCCTCCATAAAAGGGACATGGTGGAAACTTGCTTCAAAACACAGGACGCGTGCTGTGCAGGCTGTCATTTAAGCAAAGCAGGATGAAATGCAAAGTTTCACTTTAAAGTGTGCCACTTTATTGTAAACTGTTATAATATTTGTGGCAACTGAGGCTATCAAAAAATATAATTTATTGAGAGGCTCATATGTACTGTTCTCCATTTCGTATGCTCTAGGTGGTTATAAAATTAACTTCAATGAGTGATGCTTTTGGCAACTGAGGCTATCAAAAAATATAATTTATTGAGAGGCTCATATGTACTGTTCTCCATTTTGTATGCTCTAGGTGGTTATAAAATTAACTTGAATGAGTGATGCTTTCACTAAGCAAAGTTCTTCAGAACCAGTTTGTGGAAATACTGGGAGCCTTCTTAATTGTTGCCGTTGTACTTATGAAGGATTGTATTTGCAAAATATTGCACATGATTGTTAGTTCAACACATAAATTCTGGTTTGTCCAAACAGGAAGTTAAGACGAGTGGTGGGGAACTGAAAAGGCAGGGACATTTTTCGTTTTGATTTTTCTTTCTTAAAACCTATGAGCAATATAATATATTACCTAGTTTTAATGAAATTAGAATTAGAAAAAAGAAACTCTCCATTTCTTGTTTTTGATGTAATATGGAAACATTTGACATAATTAGAATTTACTTCAGTTCAAATTAGCTGATTATTTTTGTTACATATTTGCTCTATGATCTTTCTAATCTCTCAGAGGTAGCGATGATTATAGTTTGCAATGGAAAGAGGATAGATTTCTAATCGAAGTTATTTATTGAGGATATAAAATAGCCATTCTTTTATTCGACATTTATTAAGACCTTGTTGTGTCCAAGTACTTCTGTAGGTAACTTTAATGAATAAATATGAGGATTATTCTAGTGTCAGAAGTATGTATATTCTTCCCAATTAGGAAGACTAGATAATTTTTTTTTTAACTGTAAGATAGTAAAAAAGTAACATTATCCTTTCCCCATAATTGTTTCATTTATTCACAATTCATTAATTTATTTGTTTCAACATATTAAAATAGTTATGTACAGTTTAAACTAAAAACAAATAGAGATATTTTAAGTTTTTGATAACCTTACTTTTGTTAAGTGATAAATGACATTCTTATCTAAATTAAGCATTTTAGGATTTAAATGTTATATTTAAGTTCATAACTGAAAGAACCAAAACATTTAAAAATTAATCTTGAACAACTAGAAATTTCTATTCCCGTGGAGTGTGATGTGAATATTTGTTGTCACTTATCTGCTTTCTCAAAGCAGCAGAGGCTATTATGAGGCTGCTCGTTATTTATGATTAATTTGGGGGCTAGTTGATGTCATGGCAGCTCTGGAATTATGTTGTAAAGCAATTTCTGCATTTGTCTCAGCGTGTAAAAATGAAAGCCTTTTCCCTCAATTAGAGTAAATTTAAGGGCCTGGAGTGGAGGAAGGGAAAAAAGAAAGAGGAATATCAGATACTTGCACTTTACAATCTTTTACGTATATAGACCGAAAACTCTGATTTCTTATCCTTGCTAATGTTAACTTCCAATACTTTCTTAATTTTTTAAGTTTTAACTATACGTGTGAGTTACTGTAGAATGTCATCCATTCTAAATAAGAAATGGTATGTGTGGCTAAAAAATTCTACTGACAATGCGTGGTCCAGGAGTGTTTCTTTTTAAATTCGTTTTGCTTTGATTTACTGCTCCCTACATGACTCCTTTAGATCATTTGCCCTAAGAGTACTCATGGGTAAGGAAAAGTTTAACTCTATTGCAAATTATCTACATAAAGACTTAAAAGCCTAGACACTGACATAGTGGAGCAGCATGTGGGATCTATTTTTCAATGTCATAATGAAGTTGCAAAAGGTCAGGTGAAACAGGTTCCATAATGTCACCCTTTTAGATCACATAAATTATATAGTATTTAAAGAAAAAGCTTTTTTTGTGGAGTTTAACTTTGTGAAATTACCTCCAATAGAAGTGATTTACTGTTTACAGGTACATTATTGATTTCTGCAGTTGTATGTGGGTGAGAACCTCCTACCTTTAATGTGTTTGTTTCTGAAAGGCTACTACACATGCGTGGAAGTCATCTTCACCCTGAGGAGGCAGGTCGGGTTTTACATGATGGGTGTCTATGCCCCGACCTTGCTGATTGTGGTTCTCTCCTGGCTGTCCTTCTGGATCAACCCAGATGCCAGTGCTGCCAGAGTGCCCCTAGGTAAAGTGTTTCGTGCATCCCTCCCACAGGTGGAATATGTCATCTCTTTATATAAATGGCTGTAATCAAATATGTTGAAACAATGAGTTTCGGAATTGATGGAAACCTATTTTATTTTTTAGGCTTCTTTCAAAACTTAATCTCAAACTCGATTTTGTCATTGCTTATGTGCTGTATAATTAATCTAAGGTTTTCTTTCTGTGTCTTCAGGGTATTTTAAGCAGTTAATTTGTTCTATTTTTTCCGTCATGAAATAATTATTAATATGTTATTTTCACTGATAACTAAAGTCTAAAATCTTTAGCAGTGCCAATGTTAAAAAGAATAACTATTTTAATGTAATCTTTCTAAATAATATTATTTATTATCCCATACTCTTAGTCAGGGAATAATAATATAATTTATGTTTTTAAAAATTAATTAGCATCATCTTCCTAAACACCCAATTTTGTGTGCTGTATCATCAGGGGTGGCTAGAGCAAGTAAGGACTGGTTGTCTCTCCCTTTAATGCCATACTTTCCAATTTATTACTTTTGATGCTTTGTGACTTAGAAGCACCATTAGCCATTCTTTCAAAAATAATATTTGAATAAGGGCTTTTCAAGTCTCTGCTTGAAGAAATAAGCAAGAACCCTTCCTTTGTATGGGCAAAGTGAATAAATTTCAAAATATGGACAATATGACAACAAATTTTGATTGTTCAGGGTGTTTAAAAATTTTTTATTACACCGTGTTTTTGTGCTTGCCTCTGTGTGTGCACGCATTTTCTAAATATCACCAGGAACTCATATAGGTAAGGCTGTGATATATCTGCCCACTCAAAGAGTGATAGGTTATCACATTTAATTTTTTGCTTCCATTAAAAAGGCCTTGTGCAAATCTCCCTCCTGACTTACTGAAGGAATTACATGAAATACGGATTTTCTAGAGTAGGAAACCAGGAAAGAAGCAATGGAAATGACTATGTTATCTGAATAAGAAATTTGATGGTTTACATCTAATAGAAATCACAAAGATCAAATCTATATCTTACTAACAAAAAATGTGGGATATTTCATTGTTAAGGGTTATGTATTTCTAGTGAAGACAACTTATAGATTAATTCCTTTAGAGGATGAAAATTAACTATATATTGTATTGTACTGGAAGAATAACCCCCAAAATCTAGATTTAAATTCTTAGACTTGTCAAAAATATCATTCATTTCCCCCAAACAATCATTTTTTAATCAGAAGTATCTTATGCTCATGTGGTGATATAAATTTAAATGTCAGGCTTCCAAGGGTACTTTGGAGACATCCCAGTTTTCTGACGTATCCTTTAAAGATTTTTCTCTGTAAATCCCCATTCATTTCAGAACTCCTGATACGAGGTCTCTGAGTTGTCAGTTAACATCCAGGAGACCTGTTTTGTGGGGTAGCAGTATTTAATGGTTGAAAGTCAATCTCTAGAGTGCTACTCAGCTTTTCCAGCTCTGTCTTACTAGCTGTGACAACTTGGGCAACAGATCTAACTTTTTAAACATGACTCTGCTGAAATACCAGCAGAGATGATAGAAGTAGCCAAGAATTTACTGGGAGGATCTAGAAAATGACTATAAAGCCCATATTACATATTCAGGAGTTAAAAATATGCTACATTTATATATTGCTTTACAGTTTTCAAAACATTTCTACATATTTTCATTCATTCATTTAACAAATATTTATCTTGTGCTATGTGCTAGGTACTATTCAAGAAAATAGGGATGAAGTTAAAATAAATAGGTCATGGTTAGTTAATGAAATTGATTAAAACACATTTATTAGCCTCAATGAGTTTACATGCTCTTAGGATGAAACAGACACCAAATAAATACATGTAATATATAAAACAGTGAGATAGGGATAGTGAGTTTGGGGGCCGTGACCTGCTTTTCAGAAAAGGTCTCAATAAAAGGGATATTGCATATATAAATGAAGGAGATGAAGAAATGAATCATATGGATATCTAGGGAAAGAGTGAAGTATGGGCCTAGGCAGTAATAATCAAGGCAGTGTTCCTGAGACTGGAGTATTGTGGGAAGAAAGAGGCCCATATGGCTGGAGCAGAGTGAGTTAAAGGGAGGGTAGTGCAAGATGAGGTCAGAAAGGTAACAATGGTGAGGGCTGGACCATGTGACAACTCTTAAGGCATTCTGGTGGTTGGACTTTTATTTAGAGTGAAATATGAATCCCCTGAAGGCTTTTGAACATAATCTCACTTAAATTTTAACCAGACCTCTTTGCCTACTTTGTTGAGAACAGACTGACATGGGGCAAGGGTGGAAACCAGGAAAGCAGTTAGGAGGCTTTTGCAATAATCCAGGTAAATAATTATGGTATAAGATGGGGAAAGTAGTGCAGATGCTAATAAATATTAGATGATGGCTTATAGAGAGGGTAGAGATAAAAGTATCTGTGCGTGTGTTTTATGAGGGATTTAAGAAAGTAGAATCAAAGTTGACTTCAAGAGTTTTTTGGCTGAAGAAAAAAACTAGGAAGATGAAATTGATGTTAACTGAGATGGGAACAGCTTACAAGACTGTGGGTTATGAGAGGGTGGCTGACCAGTGGCTTTGTTTCAGATGTGTTAACTTAGAGATGTCTGTTAGGTGGAGATATCACATAGGAAGTTGGATGTACAGGTCTAGGGTTTCTTGGAGATTTCAGGGCTGGAGTAAGAATTTAAGATTTGAAAGAGTGTACAAGGTCTTTAAAGATGAATCTGAATGAAACCACAGGGAAGTAAGTAGAGAAGAAGTCTACTTACGAGAGGGACTGAGAAAATGGGGAACAACCAGCATGATGTGGTTTTTGAAGCCTAGTGGAGAAAGTGTTTCTAAATGAAGAGAGTGATCAACCAACTGTCTATAAATCAAGTAAGTTTAGGACTAAAGATTGCATGAGATTAAGCAAGCTGAGGAAGTCACTGAGGACAGTTTTCATGAAGTGAGAAGAGTGGCTTCAGGAAAGAAGAGGAGGGGGGTAACTCTCTCAGTAGAAACAACTCACTGGAGAGTGTTGGCTGCAAAAATAGCCAGGGTTGGAATAGGAGTTCAAAGTGTTTTTGGTTTTTATTTTTTAAAGTAGAGGAAATCATAGTGTATTAGTCCATTCCTGCTGCTTATAATGTAATACCGGAAACTGGGTGATTTATAAAGGAAAGAAATTTATTTCTTATAGTTTCTGAGGCTGCAAAGTCCAAGGCCCAGGGAACACATTTAGTGAGGGCTGCTTTCTGGGTGGTGACTGTCTACTGCAATGCAGGTTATCACATAGCAAGAATGTCCTGTGCAAAAGAGAACTAACTTCCTCACTTACTCTGCTTATAAAGCTGTCATAACCATGCACATGACCACCCATTAAACCTTCAATGGATGAATCCATTTACAAGGGCAGAATCCTCCAGATCCAATCATCTCTTAAAGCCCCCACCTTTCAAATACCATAATTGGATTTCCCATCCTTTTTAGCACTGTTACAATGGGGATCAAGTTTCCAATACATGAGCTTTTGGGTGACACATTTACCCATAGCACATAGTATGTTTATTTTTGATGGAGGACAACCAGTAATGAAGGAAAAACTGAAATGGAAAAGTGTAGGAGCATTGTCTTTGAGAAAGTTATATGGGATGAGATCCAGGAAATGGAGGGATTGGCCTTTGCTAAGAGCAGAGTGGGCTGTCCCAGGGATCAGCAAACTCCTTCTATAAAAGGCCAGATAGCAAATATTTGAGGTTTGTGGGCCTTATAATTTTTGTCATACCACTAAACTCTGCTGTTATAGCACTAAAGAAGCCTTAAACACTGTGTAACTGAATGGGTGTGGATCTGTTCTAACAAAACTTTATTTATAAATATAGATGGTAAGCCAGATTGGCCTATGGGTCAGAGTTTGTTGATCCTGGTCTATAGTATTAGGAGAGAAGGCAGCATATATGGGTGCACACAGCAGTTGGCGGGTAGATATTTAAATGCTATATGAGTTACCCTTCTCTTATTTGGTGAATTATACCAATTGATTTCTAGATGCTAGATAAGTTGTGAATTATTAGCACAAAAAAATATTTGTAATACTTCTTTTTCCTTTTAATGTCTGGCAGTAGTGATATCCCACATTTCATTTCTGATATTGTCAAATTGTGAATTCACTTTTTTTTCTTGATCACTCTAGCTAAAGGGTTATCAATTTTATTGATATTTTCAAAACTCTAGCTTTGATTTTATTGTCTCTAAATATTTGTTTATTATCTTTTTTGCAGATTTTAACTCTTATCTTTAGTAAACTTCCTTTCTACTTACCTCAGTTTTAATTTTGTTCTCTTTTTGAATACTTAAAGTTGGACTCAGATAATCAATTTTAGATCTTTCTTCTTTTCTAATATGAGCATTTAGAGTTAGAAATTTCCCTGCAAGTACTGCTTTAGCTTCAATTCACAAATTTTGGTATATAGTATTTTCATCTTTCAGTTAAAAATATTTTAAAATTTCGGGCCCGCCCGGTGGCGCACTGGAGAGTGCGCCGCTTGGGAGCATGGCGGCGCTCCCGCCGAGGGTTCGGATCCCATGTGGAGACTGGTTCCCTCTCACTGGCTGAGCACGGTGCGGGCACAACACCGAGGGTTGCGATACCGTTTCTGGTCCCCGGTACGGGCGCGACACCGAGGGTTGCGATCCTGTTACCGGTCAGTAAAAAAAGACAAAAAGGAAAAAAATATATATTTTAAAATTTCTTTTGTGATTTCTTCTTTGGCCCGTGCAGTCTTTAGAAATGTGTAGTTTGAATTACAAATATTTGGGATTTTCCTAAGCATCTGAATATGATTGCTTTCTAATTTAACTTCATTTTTGTCAGAGAATATAGTTTTTGACTTCAAACCTTTTTATGTTTGTTGAAACTTTTTTTTAATGGCCCAGCCAAGTGTATGCCTCCTGATAACCATACCAAGTGCACTTGCAATGTATATTTGTCATTGTTGTGTGTTGTGTTCTGTAACTATTGGTATAGTCAAGTTGGTTGATAGCACTTTTTAAATCTTTTATCTCTTTTGTTTAATTATTATTGTTATTGATGAGAAGTGTTAAAATTACCAACAATTATGGAATTATGCTGCAGATATTTTGAAGGCCTACTATTAGACAAACACATCGACAAATTTATCTAAAAAGAAAAACAATAAATCATGTTACTGACAGATTAAATTTCAGGATATACAGTTGATGTAGTTGTTTCTACTCAGCATATCTTTTTCTACTTTCTTATTTTTTATTATTATGTTCCTCCAAAGGATTAAACAAAAACAATCAGTTTGCCAATCTCTTTCTATTATGGCTCATGGTTTTTTTATTTTCTAAAAGTTAGGAGAAAAAACATAGAGCATAATGTAATTAATTTGCCCCAGAATCATTTTGCTTTTTTAAAAAAGTAGTTTTGTATTTCTACTTTTATTTTTCTCTCAGCCTTTTTGATTTATATTTCCCATTGTTAACAAACATTAAAGCTTTCTCTGTGAATTTTAGTTAATGACTTTTGTCTTAAGCTATTTCTCTAAGTATCGAAGTAACTATGTGTATTCGGGTTCTCCAGAGAGACAGAGCCAATAGGATATGTATATGAATATATGAGAAGGGATTCATTAGGGGAATTTGCTGAGGAGTCCCATGATAGGCTGTCTGCAAATTGGAGACCTTAGGGTGCCAGAAATGTGGCTCAGTCCATGTCCAGAAGCCTCAGAACCAGGGAAGCCAATGGTGTGATTCTCAATCTGAGGCCAAAGGCCTGAGAACCTGAGGGCGCTTCTGGTGGAGGTCCTGGAACCCACAGGATAGAGAGCCTGGAATTCTGATGTCCATGAACAGGAGAGAAAAGTGTATCCCAACTCCAGTGGATAGAGACAGACATTTGCCTTTTCTTCCAATTTTGTTCTCTCCAGACCCCCAGAAGGTTAGATGGTGCCCACCCATACTGAGGATGGATCTTCTTCACCTAGACCACTCAGACGTCCATGCTAATCTCCTCTGGAAACACCCTCACAGGCACACCCAAAAATAATGTTTTATCAGGTTTTAGGTATTCCTTAATCTATCAAATTGACACCCAAAATTAACCATCATACTATGCAAGTAACTGTGGAAGTAACTTTTTGCAATATTCTAAATAAACTTTACTATAACATTTCCTTTTCCTACATAAAATACTTTATTTACTGCTAAAAGGAATACATTTTTTCTAACATATAACTCTCAATTATATGTATAAAAAGATTAGTAATTGAGGTCACAGTTCAGAGCACTAGTAGACCATGCATGCATAAATTTTCTTTTTCTTATATTATTTTCTTTATCTGGAGCAATTCTTCAAAATCTTTTTGATTACAGGGACTTCTTTTGAAAATGCCAAAATATATTTATGGATTTCCACATGACAGTAGTTTTCCTTTTAGTATCATTTGACAAAAAAGTTATAGAATGACAATTTGCTAATATAATTTAGCAGCATCTTTGTTTTATTAATCACAATATCATACATACCGATTTGGTGATGAGTTTATCTCAGCATGAGATAAATTATTTTGAGTTTCGACAGTCGTTGGTATTTGGACACTTGCAGTTTTTCCTTAACCTGCTCTTTTGGTTCATGGCATTTGCCATACTGACTCTACTTTTCATTTCTTTTCCTTTTTTTTTCACTCTCTGTTTCTTTCTTCTTTCTTTTCTTCTCTAGTTCTTGGTTTTTCTCCTTTTGTCAATACATTCTTAGTCTATATGCTGTTAAAGAATTATTTTGCAGATTCTTCCTCTGAGATTAGCTGGACAAGAAATCTCTGGTCATCCATGGACAATAATAGAGGTTACTAAATATATCTTGAATAATTGAGATGATTTTATCGCTATACAATTGTCTGCATGTTGAAGTGCTAAATAACTTTAACCATAAATCATTTATAGAAGGTTTTGTTCAATTACTCTTTATATAGGTTATTTACTGATATTTTAATTTATACTATTTGTTAGCTTTAACATTTAATAGATATAGACCCTACATCTATTGGTAAGATATTGATATCAATTTTACAACATTTTCCTTCCTTTGAAATCTAGGCTTGATTTATTTTTATTCTATGGAGGAAAAATTCTGACAGATAAGGTCCATATAATTTAAACATGTTTTAGAAGTATCTATACTAAGAAATTCTGGAATTTATTAAAGAGAAGCATGGAGTAATTTATTAAGAACATACATACCCTTATGAATGATGAATTTCACATTTCTTTTATTGGCTTATAATTTATTAAAATTCAGATAGAATTTCACTATGCACTATTTAACAATGAAGTAATTCATGTGAAGGCTATGTTAAGGTAATGCCGAAATATCTGTCCAAAGCAGTAGTATTTGCTCAGATTTTTTTCTTTTAGGATTAAAAAAAAGCAAATAAATGTTTTTTTAATTGTAGTGTGATTTCCTAAAGATAAGGCACATAGTACATGTTCACTTTCTGCTCCTCCTTAACTTACCTTCATTTCTATTCTTACATTGAAATGATAAAAATCTTAATAAAATTGACCATCCTTGTTTCTAGCTTAATGTCTGGAGTTGTCAATACCTCCCTTTCCACGCAAAACCTACGAATGTTGTGTTGCTCCTTTTAAAGACAGTTCCTTCATCTGCTCCTTTGATTCCCATTTTCTTCTTTTTTTTTTTTTCTTTTTTGTGACTGGTAAGGGGATCGCAACCCTAGGCTTGGTGTCACCCGCACCGCGTTCAGCCAGTGAGCGCACGGGCCATCCCTATATAGGATCCGAACCTGCGGCGGGAGTGCTGCTGTGCTCCCAGCGCCGCACTCTCCTGAGTGAGCCACAGGGTCGGTCCTTGATTCCCGTTTTCTGACACCCACTCATATTTACCTCACAAAGTCCTTTCCCTTTCTAACATGACCTCCATTTGAATGATATTGTCTAGTCTTTAATTTCCAAAAGGTTCTTTCAAAACTTCAGGTGCACTGCTCTGTGTCATGATCATTGGCTTTTTGTTTCTTGACTTTTATCTGACCTTTCAGTGTTTTCCTACTAAAGTCATCCTCTGTTCTATAGACTCCTCTTCCCATATTATATTGCTCCAGTCATTCTATTCAGAATTTTGTCTCAATCTGTTTCTTCTTCCTTGAATCAGTAACCAAGTCTTTTAAAATGTTTTCTCTAAAATTCTTTCACCTCTATCCTATCACAATGTAGGCCTTCATTCCCTTATGCTTTGTTTCCTCAACAATTATTCTTCCCCCCAGTTCTATTTTGTGTATCTGTACCAGAGTAATGGTACTCCAACATTATTTCAATAATTTCATTCCTCTCCCACTAATTTAAAGTTTCCTAATATTCTCTACCAAATATTGTATAAAAATATAGTCTGACATTATTCTCTATTTCTCATAAAAGTTTATAATATATAAGGATAAATATTCAGGTAAACACCAAAGTAAAATTTGATAATTCTAGGTTTTGATAAGCATAAAATGTGTTAGAGACACAGAGAATAGTGTCAATGTAGTCTATCCTAATGAATTAAGTAAGGCTTGTTTTTGATAGATTGATGGATTGACTCATAAAATTTGGCAAAGAATAGAAAAATTGATTTGGAAAGATCATTTGCCAAATTAATGCCCAGGGGTATTATTAATTGTAGTTCAGGGCAGTAATTGGCAGCATATTGGATTTTAATGTTACTTTGTACTTACAAGTCATAGAACATTGAAACCTACATATACTTTTAGAATATAGTTCTCTTAATTAATTCAAGCTATTGTACATCTAGTATTCTTTCCATCTGCAGAAGTTATTATATTTTGCTGAAAGCCTTTCTTTCTGGTAAAGATTATGTTATGCTCTTGAACACACAAAAAAGCTTGACACCTTTGAGAAGCTTCTAACATGATACAATTGACAGAAAATACTAACACAGTCCTCACCATTTCAAAGGAAGAGCCATGTGTACACCTTTAATTATTTAGTACTTCTCAGAGGTGGTCACATGTAGAAGAAAAAGAGTACACTCAGCCCAGTAAGTGAGACGGATGCACAGAGCCGAGTGAAACTTGCTTCCTACTTGACTTAAAATGTGTCTCCCTTGACACAGAATGAGGTCCTTTCTGACCCAGTGTGCTACTGGCAGCCTTTGCCAACAGATTGTGTTTCACCATCCTTTCTCCTGAAAATATGAAGGAAGGGAGAAAGAAAGGAGCATGGGAGGGAGGGTGACAGGTGGGAAGAGAAAAAGAGAGACATGGTGTTGTAATTCTTAGGAGTTTTACAATTACCTTACTTAATTTGACATACGACGCGTTACCTTTCCGTATATGCTTAACATTACATAGGACAGAATTTTGTTTTTCCTGGAAAAGTTGGCAGCATTTGTTTCCTCTGAAATAATCAAAAATATTCTCTATTTTGTCTTCTTAGATTTATTTTTATTGTGAACCTTACCAGAAAATTGCCTCATATGTTCTGTTCTTGTTCTGATTTAGTTGTTCAGGAAGATAAAATTCAGCTCTATAACTGAAATCTATCTAAAAACAATCAGAGAGCTCTGTGGTTTCCTCAGAGATGCTCTAGAATAGTTTTAGATATCGTTAATATTTAAAACAGATACAAACTGTGTTTTCACAGCTTGGTTTAAATGTCTATTTATGGAATGCTAAGTATTTACAAATGTCCTCAACTATAATCAATCACCCTTATATTAAAAGTATGTATCTATTATTCCTTCTAGTCTTTGAGCTTTAAAGGGATCTGATGAATTTTTCATGGTCCAAAGAGTGACAATTGCAGCACACTTCCTAGGGATAAAAAGCAACTGTAATTCCTCTTTCTGTTTCTGTAGGTATCTTCTCAGTGCTCAGCTTGGCCTCGGAGTGCACCACTCTTGCTGCTGAACTTCCCAAAGTATCCTATGTGAAGGCGCTCGATGTTTGGCTCATTGCTTGTCTCCTCTTTGGGTTTGCTTCACTGGTGGAGTACGCTGTTGTCCAGGTGATGTTGAACAACCCCAAAAGAGTTGAAGCAGAAAAAGCCAGAATTGCTAAGGCTGAGCAAGCAGATGGAAAAGGTGGAAATGCAGCTAAAAAGAACACTGTGAATGGTACAGGGACTCCTGTTCACATTAGCACTTTGCAGGTAGGAATGAAATTATCCAGTAACATGATTTTCCTCATCCTGTACAGGGTGAGGAGAGAGATACTTTGCTGTGTGTGTGAAAGTTTGATAAAACTGACATTCATGTGTTTTTCTCTCAAGATGAAAAGGAGCTGAGTACAATATACTTTTTGGAGAATGTACTTTTTAGAAAATATTTAAAACACTTAGGTCAAATACCACTTAGGAAAAAACATCAAGGCCTTATTAAAATTTCCACTCAATTTAAGGCTACAACTCTGCTTTGATGGTGACTATTGAATGTGGAAATCTGGCCAGGACAAAGACCCCTGTTGTTTCTCATCTGATAGCCCTTAGTGAAACACTGAGGCCTGCTGGGGCAGCATTGGCCTTCTGCCAGCCCTGAAAACTTGGGGGAGCCTGTGCTCTTGATTTAATCACCCACCGTTCCCCATCAGGTTACAGAGTTTTGTACAGAACATGTCAGGAAGGCTACTTGTTTATTGGATATCTGGCCCATAGGGAAATTATGCCCATAGTCAGGGATCTGTCCAGCCCAACAGTGAGTGGCTGAAGAATTGGGTAGGGTTTCACCCCTTAACCTTGCCTTGTCACTTGGTCATGAATCTAAAAATAGTGGGCATTGCTTCTAGACACAGGTAATGATAAGTCCCAAGGCAACAGGCTGCTTTATGGGTTAAGGTTAGCTGTCCACTTACCCCAAATTGTCCCTGATTGATACCTTCTAGTTGGGAAGACCAGTCAACTGGAAGACCATTTCCATTGAGCTAAGAATGGTAAATTCCACAAGATACTAATAGATCCATACCCTCATACAACCTTGAAAATCTCGCCTTCTCTGCTTGTATTGTTACCCTCCAATACTCCATCAGTTTTCTGACCAGCACCACTCCCCCTACCTATAATGCTTGACAAGCATGCTTCACATGTAGTTCTTAGATACAAAAGCAAATGAAATCTCCTTACAGGGTGCTGCTGGTGGCCTTTTTTCTTTTCCTGTTAAGTTATAAGTTGTTAAATTATTTATACTCATATTCTGAGCTTGAAGTCAAGACCCTCTGCAAATCATTAACTGCCACCTTGATGGAGGCTTCTTCAGGCCTTGTATCTCTTTCACGCTCTAATACTCTTCATAAAGAATAAGGATAAAATTTTCATTAATGCAGAGCTATTGTGGCCTTAAATAAGTCATTTCTTTGATACGTCTTTTCCTTCCATTTATACCCAATATGTTTTTATCATTATACACTAAGTGTGTATCTTGTAGACAACGTATAGTTGGCTTACGGTTTTTAATCTACTCTGCTACTTTTTAATGTTTTAATTAGTATATTTATATCATTTATATTTCATGTAATTATTGATTTATTGATATAGGGCTTTAGTCTACATTACATTTTTTGTTTTCTGTTTGTTCTGTTTTTTTGTTTCTCTATTTGTTTTCCTCCTGTCATGTGTGTTGCTTGAACTTCTTTTTAGAACTTCACTTTGAGCTCTCTGTGTTGTTTTTAGGTACAACTGTCTATAACTTCCTTAGTGGTTGCTGTAGCTATTATGCTATGCATATGTAACTTATCACAGTCTACATATTCTTCATTTTACCTATTTGTGTGATGTGTAAAAACATTATCTACCTTTTTTTTTTTTTTTTTTCCTTTTTGTCTTTTTTCGTGTCCGGCAACGGATCGCAACCCTCAGTGTCGCGCCCACACCGGACCGGGACTGGCAATGGGATCGCAACCCTCGGTGCTGCACCCGCCCCTCACTCAGCCAGTGAGCGGGAACCGGTCTGTATGTGGGGTCCGAACCCTTGGCGGGAATGCCGCCGCGCTCCCAAGCGGTGCACTGTAGCAGTGCGCCGTAGCAGTGTGCCACCGGGCCGGCCCCAAAACATCATCTACCTTTGTATCCCTTTTCCTTTTTCTGTTTATAATTGTCTTCAATATTTCTTTTGCATATATTTAGAACCACATTAGACAGTGTCAATTTTTGCTTCACTTTCAAATATAATTTAGAAAAGTCAAGAGGAGAAGGTAAGCTTATCTATATTTTTGCTTTCTATGTACTTTCTTTCATCCTGATATTCCAAGGTTATGTCTTTTATTATTTGCTTTCTGCTGTTTAGATAATTTCCTTTATCCATTATTTGGAGGAGGTCTGCCGGTGACAGATTCTTTTAGTTTCCGTTTATCTGAGAATGTCTTGATTTCTCCTTCATTTCTAAAGGCTATTTTCTCTGGGTAGGTTTCGGATTGTGGGGTGACAGATGGCTTCTTTTAGGATCTGACAAGTGTTGTGCCACTTCCTTCTGGCCTCTGTGGCTTCTGGTGGGAACTAATCATTCTAATTGCTTTTCCCTATAGGTAAATATGGCACTTGTCTCTGGATGCTTTCCAAAAATATTTGGAGGGGAACTTTAGTGATCAGAAGTTTAATTATGATGTTTCTTTCTGTGGAGTTGTTTGGGTTAATCTTGTTTTGGGTTTGTTCATGATATTGAAAATGTAAGTTTATGTCGCTTGCCAAACTTGGAAAGTCTTCAACTTTATTTCTTTCAGTACTTTTTCAGACTCGTCCTGTTTCCCCTCTCTTTCCAGGACTCTGATAACACAAATGCTAGATTTTTTATTATAGTTCTACATGCCTGAAGTTCTGTCCATTTTTTCTTTAGTCTGTCGCCTCTCTGTTATTCAGATCAGATATTTCCCAGTTCACTGATGCTTCCCTCTGCCCCCTCCACTTTCCTGTTGATCCCATCCATAAGCATTATAGTTTGTTTATTGCATTTTTCAGTTCTAAAAGTTCTATTTAGTGTGTGTGTGTGTGTGTGTGTGTGTGTGTGTGTGTGTAAGTATGTTTTGCTGGGAATTTGTATTTCCTTACCCAGGTTTTCTCTTTTTTTGTTTGTTTCAAGCATGTTCGTAATTACTCATTGAAGCATTTTTATCATGGTGCTTTAATCTTTCTCTTGCTTTCTGCCCCTCCATTTACTTCTCCCTGTCTTTTACCACTTCCTCATTTTTGCAGCTCACTAAGTCCTCTCTAACTTGAACCTTGGTTAAGCAATCTGGAAACAGAAAGTAAGGAAATTCTACAGAACAGGTGCTTTGCTTCTAGTAATGCCATAATCAGCTCCATTTTCTGGTGTGTTCTGGGGCCTCAATAACTACAGAAATTCTCTAGTAACACAGAACATCAATGTGCGAGTGATCTTGGTATCTTCATATATTTCATCAAGTAGGGTATTGATGAAGGAGACTAATTAGAACCACCTTTTTAGAGCATTATAGAACATATTAAAGTTATTTATAAACATGGATATAAAGGATAAGAGGAGTCATGAAATATTAGACTCAATTTTGTTATTTTAAATTTCTCTTTCAAGAATTAAAATAATTAGCCAATGAACATATTTAAGTTCTACATTTTAATTCTGTGTTTTTTGGCTGCTAAAAGAAACACGTTTGTCTAGATTCTGAAATTGCTATGACATTTTGCTACAAAATTCATACAGTGATGCTTAGAGAATTTGAGTTGACCAGAAATTTTAATCCCTAGAAATAAATGTAAATTATTCTTATTCCTTATAGGATGAAATGCACTTTCCCAAATAAACATTGTACCCGTGTAATATTTGTATCCTGAGATAGGCTTTAAAAATGGTAATAACTCCAAAAATAACTTAGCTTTAATGTACACATCAAACTTACATCAAATATAACACTTGATAAATTTATAAGATAATGACTCATGAAAGAAAATATAAAAATGGAAAATATAAATTGTTGCCTTTTTAATTACAGGGATTTTGCTGTGAAAAATATAGTTTTGTTTTCAAAATGCATTTGTTCCAATGTATTTTGCTTTTCAAAACAAACTTTGCCAAATACTTTCAATCAGATCATATGTTATTTATTTTTAGACAAAATAACAATAGTAATTAATGGAAGCATAATGAAATTAAGATTGTAGAAAACTTTCAAAGCTGATTTTTTAAATAATATTATGCTTTCTAAAGAGAGTTATGATAAAAAAGGATAAAAAGATAAATAGTAATTTTTTTAATCTAGTTTTTAGTATGAGGTTTCTCTAATTTGTGGCCTGCATACAATACTATGTCATTATACATATATAACTGGATTTTCTTTTTTCCTAAAGGCAGTGCTTCTTCCCTAAAGGCAGTGCACTTATTTGTTTGTCCCTCATATACTTTTTTTATTCAACAAAAATAGTTGAGGACGTACTGTTGTTAACATCACCCTATTTCCAAAACCCTATAAGTGCCCTACACAAAAATTTTATGAATTTTTATTTGAAGAAAATGGTACCCATGACCACAATTTTAAATACATGAGAAAATAAAAGCTGCTATTCATACATAAATGACACAGTTGTTTACGGTAATGGTATGTTTTTAAAAATAAGAGTTTATTTTTTTTCTGTTAAAAAAATTATAAATATTATTTTTTGATTGACAAATCATAATTGCATACATTCATGAGTACAATATGTTTTGAATGCATGTATGTATAGAATATACAATATGATGTTTTGAATGTATGTATACAATGTGGAATGATTAAATCAAGCTAATTAACATATCCATCACCTTACTTACCTATCATTTATTATGGTGAAACATTTGAAATTTACTCTTAGTTATTTTGACATTTTAACTGTTTAAAATCATATTTATATTGTATACTCTTCTGTACTTTCATATATATATATTTATATGCTAGTAAAGTATAGAATATATTAAAAATAAAAGGAAAGTTATGGTAGTGTAAAATCTCTGATGAACGGGACAAGAAGAGACCAGCCAACTGGTTAATGAATCATAACCTATTTAAGGAGCTCTGAGGACTTTTCTTTTTTCTTTTTTTTTTTTTTTCCTTTTTGTCTTTTTTCGTGTCTGGCAACGGACTGCAACCCTCGGTGCTGCGCTGGATTGCAACCCTCGGTGCTGCGCCCACCCCTCGCTCAGCCAGTGAGCGGGAACTGGTCTGTATGTGGGATCCGAACCCTCAGCGGGAGCGCCGCTGCACTCTAAAGCAGCGCACTGTAGCAGTGCGCCACCGGGCCGGCCCGCTCTGAGGACTTTTCAGTAGGGAACTTAAACCTCCTGTTCAGTTGTGTGACATCATTAAAAATTACTTCTGTAGTAGAGGTTGTCTCCACCACACACACACACACACACACACACACACACACACACACACACACACACACACACTCCTCCACTCATTTTTAATACAAGAATCTTCAAGTACATCTCTGAGAGTGGTTTTAATGAATTAAATGACTAAATACTTAATATGACCAATTCGAAGCTTTTTGGAGTGCTTTTTTATGTTGTTGCTTTAACATCGAAAAACTGTTCTTACCAATGTTTACTACATTTAAATAATTTCTCTAAATAAACATAACAGTTTATATCTACATTTTTAATAATCTGTGTAGGTAAAATCATAGTCATTCAAATTGTTGGCAGAATAGAAGGATATGGTTATATAAATAAAATAGATTAGGAAACTCAAAGTATTTATGTGTAATTTAGGTTATAGTATAATAATTTGGCCACTTGCTTAGTTATTTATAGATACTAAAACCACACCTAAAGGCGTGTAAAAAATATTGTTTATAGTAAATGCATTTCTATAGTAAATTATTTGTTCTTGTTCATGAAAAAGTAAAAATAAATATTAAGTTATGCTTCCTAAGTTTGTAGTCAGAAGCTAGAGTATTCCATTGTTTTGATAAGTGGATTCTAAATCCAAGTTAGTGCATTTAAGTCTTTGTAGTGGTCCAGAATTCTAAAGGGAGGAGAGGCTGGGATACCAAGACAGTCCCTGATTGGAAAGATTGCCCTGACAGGTGGAGAATAATGCAGAAATTTGACAGGTAGAGTCCGTTCTCAACTTGTATTTCTATCAAAGTAGTGATTTACTCTTTACAGAAGTTCGCTGATATGTGGGAAGACTGACACAGTCCTCAAACAACACTAGAAAACTCGAGCTTTAAATGTGGTCTTCTGTCTGGAACAATAATAGGGAAGGGGTGTGTGTGTGTGTGTGTGTGTGTGTGTGTGTGTGTGTGTGTGAGTTTGTGTGTGCATGTGCACATGTGGTGGTGGGGCTTAGGTGGAGGACTAACTTCTGAAAGTCTTTTAAATATTCAATCTTGATAATTTAAATTGGGCAGGAAATAGAGGCCTAGAAGTGTATCTGCGTGTGCGTGTGTGTATGTGTGTGTTTATGTGTATATATTTCCACAAATCACATTTAAAGAGTTTAGATTTTAGTTACTACCTTTGTTCACTCTCTGACTCCATTTATGAGTCCCTCTTTTTTGCAAGGCATTTTGCTGGACATAGTGTATAAATTGATAGGCCTAAAGCCTGGACCTATGTTGATGCCATTCCAATGTAGGTATAGCTCTTTCAGGCCCAGCTGCACCTTCAAATTGGCCTACCGCAGCTAAAACAAAGTCCCATCAAACCAAAACAGGACTGTGTTTCCATTTGGGGTATTTTATAATGAACATTCTCTAAATAAGTCAACACTGGTGTTTCACATCTATTTTTTTCTTTTTAGTATGAAATATTTAGAAGCTCCTCAGATCCCATTCCTGCTTATCAAACATTTTTGTGTACTTTTCTACAATTATGTTTACATAAACATCTTTTTTTTTTTTCCTTTTTGTCTTTTTTACTGACCGGTAACGGGATCGCAACCCTCAGTGTCGCGCCCGTACCGGGGACCGGCAACAGGATTGCAACCCTCGGTGTTGTGCCCACACCGCGCTCAGCCAGTGAGCGGGAACCAGTCTCCACATGGGATCCGAACCCTCGGCGGGAGCGCCGCCGTGCTCCCAAGTGGCGCACTCTCCAGTGTGCCACCGGGCCGGCCCCATAAACATCTTTTTAAAGGATTCTTACGTGATAGGATTTTACACATATGTATACGGTATAAAGCATATAATAATAAAACCAACATTTGTATACTAGCTTGAAAATATAACGTCAATATATGTTCATTATTGGAAAAAAAATTGAAATAACTTAAATGTCTAATGAGGAGAGGGAGTGTGATCGTAAATGCATTTTGACTTGCATTTTCACTCAGTGTGTCTTGGGTATTTTTGCTGTCCACTTCTGAGCACTGCCATCTATCTCTTGCGCAGGAAATACATATCAGTGTTTGTCCAGATAAAGGATAATCTCCTAGTACCTAAAGTACTGCTGGGAATAATTTGTTTTATTTATTGCATTAGGCATATTATTTTTACTAGCCCTAATCTAGCAAATGTAAATAGAATCTACAGAACTAGTCTATGTATTTGTTATACTAATCAAACAAAATCTAGAGTAACTATAACATGCTAACAATGTACAATGACATGGTTTCCTTTTTTCAGTAAAAACTTAGCAAATGTCAGTAGTGAAGATTCCAAATGTGAATCACAAAACTCAGTAGTAATAACAGTGAGGAAATTAAGCAATCGAGACATGAGTTCACTTCTCTGTGGCCTTTTGAAATATCAGTGCTATTCCAAGGCACGGGGAGTTAGCCTGTACCTTTAACCTTTCTAAGAGCATTTCTGATTGCTAGTGAGTTCAGTGAGAAGTATTTTTACTTTTATTTTATTTTGTAGATTATAGGGAATTGATCCCAGTTTAATAATTCAGAAATTAGTAACTGAGTAATCTCTGTAGCATGTGGTCCAGCTGAAGTATTCATAATTCTTTTGTTTTCCCTGAGAAAACAAATTAACAATTAACCGTGGGCTAATTCAATTTTAGCCAAGAAATTGGAGATAACCACCACTAGTAAATCTTTGCTTAATGATGATTGCGTTCATCTTTTATTTTTTGGGAATGTGGTTTAGAGACACAGTCTGTCTCATTGGAGGGATAAACACCTCAGTCATTTATAAACCACCCTATTTGGAAATAGGATTGGTAGGGAAGTCAAAGGTTAGAAGTAACAGAAGATTTCTGTAATCCATATATTGTAGTAATATCATGTGTTAATATCACTGTTGTTAAAATCGTGCTTAACTATTGGAGCAAGGATGGATTTTTATTTATTGGTCTCCCAACTGAGAACTCTTATAAGCCTCATAGCACCTAAAATAAATGTAGATCTGTCCTTTGATTCCTTAGCATAAAATAGCCAATCAAGATCTATTCTATGACATAGGCTTTGTTATTTGGGCAACATTTTAGAGTCCTAGATGCTCAAGCAATCTGATGTTTTAATCGTTTGACTATTATCTCTGTGACTTCTTTGAGACATGAACAAAACCCTCATGTGGAAACTAGCAATTTATAAAATATCCTTTTGAAGGGGTGTGTTTTACAACTAGAAAAATTCTAAATACATACTGTCTTTAATTTTTATTCTCAGGTTGGTGAGACCAGGTGCAAAAAAGTTTGTACTTCTAAGTCTGATCTGAGATCTAATGACTTTAGCATTGTTGGAAGCTTACCAAGAGATTTTGAATTATCCAATTATGACTGCTATGGAAAACCGATTGAAGTCAACAATGGACTTGGGAAATCTCAGGCAAAGAACAGCAAGAAGCCTCCCCCTGCCAAACCTGTTATTCCGACAGCAGCAAAGCGAATTGATCTTTATGCAAGAGCATTGTTTCCTTTCTGCTTCTTGTTCTTCAATGTTATCTATTGGTCTATATATTTATGATAAATCTTTTCCATTTGTATAAAATAAAATCTGATCTCATTGTGACCAGCCCCATTCATAAATGCCAGTCTGTGAAAATGTTTGCATTTTCGTAGCAATATATTGCCATTTTGGATGCTATTTGATTGTAATAAAAATGTGGCACCTTAATTTTGAATGGCAGCATGATCTTGTAATGTCCATGCTCTAATAACGATGTATATATGTATAGGCAAAATATTGCTTTAAGAATAAATGAAGGATAGGCATACTACATAATATAAATCCAAACAATTATCTTCAGTTAGTGCGAACTACAGATACTTCAGATAATTCTGATAATAAAATGATGTGCACGCTGAATCCTGTTGTCACCATTCTATTGTATGTAGTATTTCAAATTTCCTTCCTTGTAACTTTCAAAGAAAGTCATCTTATTCTTGTATGATTTTAGATGATATTATCACAGATTAAACGAAGTTGTATTACATATTATTTAAACGTTGTAAGTAGAAATATATCAGTTATAATTATGCAAGCTCTGTGGAGAAATAAAGTTCAAAAAATTATTAATTTGTAAAATCAGCTCATTTTAAAGTGTGCCTGTGCCATTAAAATACCAGATAATAAAACACAATAAGCATTTTTTGAAACAAAGGGAAGCCTGTATTTACATAAATGCATACTGAATTCTGGCTTCTTATGAAATAAAGGATAAATTCTTTGATTAAATATTTAGGAAAAATATTCTACTTAATCCACTTTAAAACCTACATACATTTTCATGGATTTCATTTGTTGGGACAGAGTACACAAAAGCATTGTGCCTCAAAAGGAATAATACATAATTTAAGTTGGAATGCAGAAATAGACAGGTGATTTCATATCATTTTTATATCATTTTTCATATCATTTTCATATCATTTTTCCAAGAGGAAAAACCCTACTACTAGAAGTAACGAGTTGGAAAAAAAGTCCATAATCATTAAAGAATTTTAACTTTTTAATTTTACTAAAGTGCTTATTATATGTTTTAAGTAAATTTAAAAATGTTTTCTCAGTTAATTTATTTTTTGTTTTATTTGAATATTTTTGGATACGTTACAAAACATTTAAAGATTGAGAAAATAGTATTTTTTTGCTAGACCACTTCTACTTGTATTTTCTTTTTTGCTAAAAGTCTAGACAACTGAGATTTACTTACTTTGATCCTGTTCCAACCTGAAAATAAGCACCAAATCTAATTTTATGAGACCTTCATTTCCTAATAATATCATATCTAATGCACTCTTTCATCTCTGCCATAGTTTAAATTAGAACTATCAGCAATTTATGTAATATAAACATAAGTCCAAAGAAATATATTTACATTATTTGAAATGTTTTGCAGCAGCTGAGAGTTTGTATGGCCAATTCAATAATAAAGTGTATTAAGATAATGTTTATGCAAATCGCCATATGTAATTCAATGATATTCAGTTTATAGACTTTAATTTTTAAAAGATTCTTTCTGTTTTTTTTTCACTGATCATGAAAATTTTTAATGGGATATAATTTAATTCTCTGTAGTCCTTCAGGACCCTCTAGTTGCAAAAGTATAGCCATATGAATAATTTCAAAATGCAACAAGTAACCCCTACTGATGGACTTCAACATACTACTAATACCCCGGGCAGTAGCATTTTAATGGGACTGTGGTAGGAAAAAAAATATGTCTTGAATAGAACTTAAATCATTTAAAAATTGATTTTATTTTTAATAATGATATCTCCTTATAGTCTGTTTTCTTTATTTTTGCAGATTTCATTTGTATAATGAAGTTTGTTCTAGATACAGAGTTTAAAGTGGCAGATGTACTGTATTGAAGACAGGTCTCATTGTATAGCAAATTATTTGTTTTAAATAATGTGAATGAATTCCTTTTCTGTAATATTGTGGCCTCTTAAAACTAATTTAATACTCAATTATACCCAAGTATATATGAGTAAGTATAAGGATACTTTAAAAAGTTTTTGGAAAAATGGAATTAAAAGATAACACAAATCTTTCTATGAGCTTTTTGAAATACCCTAGTATATAAATATATAAGTATATATAAATAGGTATCCTGGGACTAAGTGTGTATATATAACTACAAATGGAACAGTAGGCAATGATCATAGCAAAGATGCACAATTAGTGTCCTCTGATATTTGATTTTCATTAGATAGTCATAAATCTAACTTCTCCCTCCTATTATTCTATAGGATGAGTGTGCCTTAATTTAACTTTTTTTCAAGTGGAAATTTAGGTTGTGGTTTTCCTAATACAGAGTAGTACTACAATAAACATATTGGTACATATATATGTAAATTTCTGTGAGGCAGAAGACAGAAGTGGAATTACTGAGTTGAAAAACGTGTACATATTAGATTCTGTCAGGTTCTCTTAAATTTCACTTCAAAAAGCTGCTAATGTGGATTTTTACCATGATATGCCCAAGCTTGCACAGTAGTCATCTCTTAACCTATTTTATGTCCTGGACACAGTTCTTTTTTTAAAAAAAAAACCTTTTTTGACATTGCAGACTTTCAAAAAAGTTTTAAAAAATTCCAAAGAATTCTCATATATTCTTCATCCAAATTTTCCAAATGTTGATATTTCTCATACTTGATTTATTTTTCTCCCCCTACTATGTGTGCATGGGACTATTTTTTTCTGAAATATTTAAAATCAAGTTGCAAATATGATGTCTCTTTCTCTCTACATACTTTAGGGTATGTTTCCAAAAAAACCAAGTACATTACCCTTTCATAACCACAGTAGTACATTGCATTTATATCAAGAAATTAATACTGATAACATGTTATAGTCTAGAGACCTAATCCAAATTTGCCAATTGTACCACGACTTTTTGCTCTTGTTCAGGATCCAATCCAGGATCACATAGTTTTTTTAATTGTCATGACATTAATTTCTCTGCAATAGAGCTGTGCTCATGGCAGTCTATTGCTCTAACATCTTTAGTGCCTTATGTTGCCCAATGAACTAAGTAAAAAATCTTCTCTCATATAAAATTATCTCTATTAAATGTTTAACTTATCTTTGCAGCCATTCCACACTACTATGCTCTGCTCACATCCTAAATCCCAACCAGACTGATTTTGACCATTTCATATCACATTTAGCAGTGCTTGGTGTACTAAGTTCAGCCAGTCCTTGTCCTCAAGTAGGTGGTTAATTGGATGTTTCACTGTTTCCTTTAAGTGGACCAGTCTTTGATGTCAGGTATCTTCAAATACTCATTTTAACCAATATGTATCTTATCCAGCATTAAGTGTTTTTTAGTCATATGATTTCATCTCTAGCCCTTTAAGTGGACCAGTCTTTGATGTCAGGTATCTTCAAATACTCATTTTAACCAATATGTATTTATCCAGCATTAAGTGTTTTTTAGTCATATGATTTCATCTCTAGCCAATAATGAAGTCAAAATATTTTCCGTTACATATGCAGTACTCAAATTAAGCTGCTCTAAAAACAACTCATTTATGATTATCTATATTACTGAAAATTTCAGTTCACATATCCATAGTTGGATATAAAATTTTAAGATAACAAGCCTAGAATGAGATATAGTTTGAAATTTTTGCATCAACTTTATTCAATGCTTTCTTCATAGGATATTATTACCTTTCTTTAGAATACCAAGTTTATTCAAATTATATTTTCAAGTTAATTACATGTGTTTATCAATAATTTACCATTCACTCTTTTTTTAATGAAGCTAGTCTTAATGTTTTAAGAGTTGGGGGTCAAGTTCTTACAAAGAGTAAGAATACAGATTTTCATGTCATTAATATTAATAGAAAATATGGATGCATATTCAACTTTGGTTATACTCTATTTGTGTACATATATACATAAACCTGATATTTTATACTTTAATACATTTTACATTCTCTCTACATAAGGGTATTTCAAAAAATTCATGGAAAAATAGAATAAAAAGATAATGCAAATCTTTCTCTGAGCTTTTTGATGTATCCTTATACACACACACACACACACACACGCACACATGTATTATATGTGCATTTACTTTATTATGTCTTTAACCAGCAAGAACAATGAGAAAGTTCATGAATTCTGATGTAGTTGGATTTTCTGTACTCCAAATGATTAGGGCATTTCACTTTCATAAGTATTTAAATATTTTTCAAATTTCATATATCACACCAAAACCGGTTCTTTTTAAACACTCTCAGAGTAGAATACTAAAGAAAAAATTGTAAATCAGTAAACGTTTAAGGGCTCTTTAATATGTTAAAGGTCTTGAGTTAGCCTGTAAAATCTGTAAAAATGAATAAAGCATAGCTCCCACTCTTAAATGATATATAGTCAATAGTATGATAATAAAAGATATGCTAAATATACAAATCACTATAATACAAATCAGAATATAATGCCTGTTATTTAAAAGCATAAAAGGAATAAAGTCATTTGCCTAAAAGAAAAAAAGCTGTCTTAAAAAAGAATAAAGAAGAAATACATTAATATGGTTAAAGGCCCTTTTACAATAGATCATAGAATTTTGAAGCAAGAAGTTTACTAAAAGTAAGAAAAATTATGAATAGTAAAATGCAGAAACATTGCAATAAAAAAATTTTAAGTGCTATTTGAATTTTATTTCCTAGTTAACATTGTTGAGGAAATAACGAGCAGTAAAGCAAGTTTTCCTCAGCTGATGATGTAATGCAATTTAGCTAATGTTTGTTTCTTAACTGAAACCCACATCTGATCTTAATCCAATAACTTGAAACAATTTTCAGTAAATCCCATTTGCAGCCTGAGGCAATTGCAGTTCAATTAATATCACTGACAGTGAGGTGGCCAAAAGGAGGGCTGAGCCCCCCATGGCTTAGCAAGAAGTGCAAACTACAGGTTCTTTACCAATTACCTCACCAAATAGAGATTTTTATTAGTCAATTAGCATTGCCTCACCCTATGCCATTGATGATACTTAACAAAAACCCCTTTTTGTGAAATGGTAAACAAAATGAAGAGGCAGAGAATTTTAGCCTTTGAAAAGCTCAGCTCAGTTTGTTGTATGTTCCCATGGGACGTTCTTTTATGAGTTAAGAGTTGGAAATGTAGCAGGAGGAAAATGGCATTTAACAATAGTAAATACCTGTCTGCTTCTCTTTGAAGGTTACAACCTCACACCATACAACTTCTGGGAATCTCCTTCTCAGAACAAGAATTTGGCACTCACTGGCAGCGGCATATCTGCTTGCTTTAATAACAAACTCCAGCATTTTTCACAAGTCAAAGTCAGAATATGCAGACTTGTCAGCCACAAAGATGATCTTTAACTTATTAACTGAGAGAATATTATATGGAACTCATTAAGAAGAAATACCTAATAAATTCTGCCTTGGACTATTATAAAGCCTCTTTTTAAACACAGCTGCACTCTTCTGGTTCTTTCATTTGTATGCTCAAAAGACCTTTCATTCAAAAATCACTAGTTTACAATCAATCCACTGGCATCTTGGAAACTTTCAAATTTTTAGATGAATTAATTTAAATGTCTAAATAAAAGTGTGAAATTTCCTAAGGAATATATGTGAAACATACATTACAGCAAAATAAACTAAGGATCTAAACTAAGCCAAAAGCCAATATCACATATAAACATACAGGTAGGCAGGAGAAGACACTAGAAAGACCCTTGGATTAGAATAGGACCTGGGTCATAGCCTCTGGGTTTACCATTTACAACTCTGCTAACTTTGTAAAAGAACCTTTCTTTTCCTCAGTTACATTATTTTTAAAGAGAAAACAATAATGTAAGAATTATCAATTACAATATGTAAGTTTGTCTTTTATAGTGGTAAAATGCAAGGATTTTGAAGCAGTCTAGGCTAGAATCCCACTTACTAGTTGTGTACATCTTGGTAAATTGTTTAACATCTGTGACCTTTAATTTCCTCACTTATAAAATATAAGTAATAATGACAACCTCATAATATTATGGTGAGAATTTAATGTATTATATGTAACGTGCACAGCATAGTTCCCCGTACATAATGTGTGCAATAAATTATGGTTATTATGGTTATTATTTAGTTTTATGTTTTACTACGACTACTATTTCTAGCACTAAACTACTGATAACATCATTTTTAAAATAATTTCTTTATTAAAATAAAGAGTTTTAGGCTAAAAAATACACTGACATTTTGACAACAGATAACATATTACCTCTGCTCTTAAGGTGTCTTCACATTCATAATCATCGATATCAATTTAGAATATAAAATATTTTAGGATAGGCACATTAGAAAGAACGATAAATTACATATTAAGATATTCTTGGAATTAGTAAAGGAGTCTTTGGAATATTTACTTGGAGTCCATAATTAAAAGTTAGCTCGTAAGAAATGAAATATAAGAGTGCCAGAAATTCAGAATCCATATATTTAAGATACATATTTTACATATTTTCCATCCTATAAAAAGAAAAATGCAAATAAATGAGAATATTTCTAAATCTTTAAAAGAAGGACTATGGAGAATAATTTCCTGGATATGTTCAACATGCTGAATAAATTGAGCTCAATCTCTTATGATTCATGCATGTATGACACCAGTAAAAGATAATCAATGTTCATAGTTAGTGCTCATAATGATTAATCTGGTAAACTTAGAATTCTGAATTTCTTTCTGAAACATAGAGGAAATATTAAATGATGTTTGATAGAATTGTAGTGTTGATATATTTTATTGTATTCCAATTATTCGAAGTTCAATTATCCAACTACTAAATATAATGGTTATTTTCAATTAATCAAAATACCCAATTAGCCAATTCTGTGTAAATGATAATGTGTTGCATTTTGAACTCAAACTTAAAATGTATGAGGCCAACTTCTAACTATGATTAATAAAATCATATTTAACTCTGCTTAAGGCAACATTTTATATTATAGCCACAACATTCATTTATTAAAGAAACTGTTAAACTCTTGAAAGATGATAAATTTAATGCTGGACATATACTAAAGTAAAATTAATCTATTAAATTAGTGAGTTTCAACTATGAATACAGTTTGATGGAGGATACCTGGAAATAGGGTATCATAACTTCAAGAATAGAAAAAGAATGGGTAGCTTGAAAATACTGAAAGGCTTTGTCTCATTACTTAAATATCTACTCCCATTCAAAAGCCTTTTGAAGTCTTCAAATGTTTCTTTTTATCAAAGGAAACCTCAGGTAAGTAAAGTTTGAGATGCACCATATAGGACTACCAATAAAAAATGGAACCAGCCCCAAAAGATATGGGAGAAATATTAATGAGGGATTTCATTAAAAATATACTTGCTAGGTGGAACTTAATTACTTCAGGTAAAGAGTATCAAAAAATAACCAAGACAGATAATTTTACCTGTACTATGGAAAATATCCTTGAAATTTTACCTAATGTATGTTAATCTCTTAAGAAATTTTAGAGATAAGTCAGTGTGTATGTTTTTAACATATATATAGAATACACTATTTCTCTGCTCTGTTCTGTATTCTACCTACAAAACAACAAACTAAGGTTAGGGTGGTGTAGATAAACACACAGATGTGTGCGTAGATATATATTTGTATATGTAGATGTATATATATTTAAGGATGTGTATACATATATATATATTCACACACACTGTATAATAACATTAACTGGTATTCTATTTGCGATTAAGACATACTTTAGTTTTACCCTTTTTGAAGTCCTACAAGGTATCTCCTTCATGTATATACAGAACAGTTTCACATTAAGGTTACATTAGGACCTCTCTGAGCCAATGCCCACTTAAAGATCAAAGAGAATAAGTGTGTGCTAATTGATATGAACCAGATGGCCCACAGAGAAAACTTTGTCCGAACAGATTGTTCCATTTATTTATTTGTGTATTTATTCATTTGAAAACACTCCCATTCTTGTATATACTCCAGGCTCATTCTTCTCGACCTCATAAAATGAACTACACTCTCCCCTCTACCCCCCTTCATTCCATACATCAAGAACAACTCCTGTTTCCTCTGTGCCAAACGGTGCTGGCAGGAAACATAACAATCGCCTCCCTGTTCACTTAGTCTAGTTCTTTTGAATTTTTTGCAGAATTCTGGCTAAGTCTAACTCCTTCCAAATAAACCAAATCACTCGTGTTCTGCAGAGGCTTTGGGGACCTGCAGAATATCCTATCTTGTTAGGATGTCTGATGTTCGTATACACCTATAAGCTGTCATTCTTGATTGCAGCCCCAAATCCCAACTCTTTTTTTTTCGTTTTTGTGGCCCAATCCTCTTCTAGTTGCTTCTTTTCCGTATGTTTTCTTCTATACCCTCTGAAATGCCTATGTCATGATAAAGCTTCCCATCCCTAAACTTCCTGTACTTGTTTGGAATGCTCTACAGAGAGCTGTTCAGGTTATATATCAAACTGTGAAATAGTTATTAGATTATATCTATTTCAAGAAGCCCCTGTTTCTTTGCCATAAGGGAGCATTTTTCTTGCTCCCTAATAATGTTGCTGGATTATTTCTCTACTGATGCAAAACCACTTTCTTTTGAGGATTGATCTATCTTTCTATAATATGCTTTTAAACACTGTGTGTGTGTGTGTGTGTGTGTGTGTGTGCTTGTGTAAAAGAGAGATAGAGGCAAGAGTGGAAAAAATCAGAAAAATGGTAAAGGAAATATAAAAATTACCCATATCCCAACACTGCAAATTAAATCACTTTAACTTTTTATTACATTTGATTTAAATTTTATTTTTATTCTTTTTCTATCAATAAGTATTATCTGAATATATTATCTCATTTTTAAAAAATTAGAACCTTAAAGATAAACCTGAAATTGCCATATTTCTAATTGTTTATCTTGATTCTCTGCAATTATACCTAAAGGCAACCAGGATTATCAGTTTGCTTGTATTTTTCAAAAAAATTTCCAAATATTTGAAAGAAAAATATATACAAATATTAGTGTTTTAAAATTTCATAAATGATAAACTAGCTGTATCATTCACAATATTGTGTTTTGAGAACTATTCACATAGATATCCAGATCATTTCATCATATGCATATATATCGCATTTTATTTTATTAAGAATCTTTGTTGTTTCAAAATTTTTTTATTATTTCAAACAAGGCTTCAATCAACATCCTTGTATACAGGTAGTAGTATTTTTGAAAAAGTGATTCTGTGTAGCAGATAACTATAAGTAGAATACCTTTGTTAAGGAATATACAGAACAATTTTAAAAAAATGATACTGCTGCATTTCTATGGGTAGCTCTACTGATTCACACTCTTGCCAAGATTGTTTGGAAGAACGATTCTGTGTAGCAGATAACTATAAGTAGAATACCTTTGTTAAGGAATATACAGAACAATTTAAAAAAAAATGATACTGCTGCATTTCTATGGGTAGCTCTACTGATTCACACTCTTGCCAAGATTGTTTGGAAGAATTCATTGCCCATCAGTTCATCAAGGAGTGAAACAGTCAGAATATAACATTTAGAAATTTTCC
>NW_007730977.1:111958-113308 GCF_000696425.1 Galeopterus variegatus | reverse complement strand
ATTCTGTGTAGCAGATAACTATAAGTAGAATACCTTTGTTAAGGAATATACAGAACAATTTAAAAAAAAATGATACTGCTGCATTTCTATGGGTAGCTCTACTGATTCACACTCTTGCCAAGATTGTTTGGAAGAATTCATTGCCCATCAGTTCATCAAGGAGTGAAACAGTCAGAATATAACATTTAGAAATTTTCCCAAGCTAAAGTGCTGAAAATACTCATTGTCTTACCTTGCAACTCTTCAAATGATCATCTTGTTTTTCTCGTATAACCTATTATGTAGTTACTGTGTTAAAAGATTTCCTAACTTTAAAGAATACCTATATTCCTGGAATAAGCTGCATTTGTCTGTGATGTATTACTTGTATTTTCAGCACATCCCTTTTATATTTCGTACAGTCATTTAAGAGTTATGTAAAATTGCTGTATCTGTAATTAGAAGTAAGATTAGCTAATCACACCATTTTCTTATGTCATCTATCTTCTGTTTATGTACCAAGGTTATGCTACTCTCACAAAATGGGTTGGTAGTTGGGTAACTTCCTGTGTCTTAAATAGCCTGGAATTAATGGTTCTTTGAGGTTTCTAGAACTCACATAAAATGAATTGTCTTGTGCAATTGAGGGAAGATTGGGAATGTTTATGATTCTGAGCTCATTTTTCAAAAAAAATATTGGTCTATTCAGGCTTTTCTCTTTTTGGCTAAATTTTGATAATTTATATTTTTTCTAGAAAGTTATTCATTTCTTTTAGATTTTTAATTTGTTGATGATATTCATGAAATAATGTCTAATGGCATCGGAAATATTTATTATAATCTATGTCACTTTTTATTTTAATGATATTTACTCATGTTTTCTCTTCATACACTTAAGGAGGTTTTCTATTTTACTAATCTTATCAAAGAATCAGCTTATTTTTTATTGATCAACTCGGATTTATTGTATGTGTGCATTCTACTTCATTTATTTCTCCTTTTATCTTTACTATCTTCTATTTTCTTTGAGTTTATTTTGTTTTTTCCTTGACATTTTGACTCAAATGCTTAGTGGGTGTTTCTCTATCAATTTTTATCTTCCAGTAAGTGCATTTACAACTGTAAGCTCCCCTTTCAGTATTGCTACATGCCACAAATTGGTACAGATATTTTTGTTGAAGTTTAGTTATAAATGCTTTGTAAATGTAATTTTTACTTATTTTGTAACCTGAAATTATTTATTAGTGTGGCTATTAGTACCCAAATTCATGGGCTATTTGGCTAGCATTTTGTTAGTGATATTTATTTTGGGGGGCTATCATTTTGTTACTGATTTCTCATTTTACTATCTGTCATTGGTAAACAATCTAA
>NW_007730977.1:110004-111714 GCF_000696425.1 Galeopterus variegatus | reverse complement strand
ACCAAATTCATTGGCTATTTGGCTAGCATTTTGTTAGTGATATTTATTTTGGGGGGGCTATCATTTTGTTACTGATTTCTCATTTTACTATCTGTCATTGGTAAACAATCTAAGAAAAATTCTTTAAAATTATGGGTTTGTCATTTTCTCCGTATAGTTCTGTTAGATTGGGCTCTAAATAGTTTGAGGCTATATGTGTGTGTGTATACACATGCACACACACACACATATATAAATTTTATTATATATAAATATATAAATAAAATGAAATTTTATTTATATGTATATAAGTAAAATTGTGTGCATACAAGTTCAAGATTGGCATTTCTTTATGGTGTACTTGCATTTATTTGTGTGAATTTTGCTGTGTAGTCCAATTTCATGCCTTTGCCTCTTAATTCTATATTTTATTTTCCCTTATGTTAATATTGTCCTATAACTTTCTCTTTATTGACATTTTCATCCTTTTGATGCTGTTTTGCATTAGGTACATCCCTCTTGAACTGCAAATAACTATCATATAAGTTATTTTAAAATGTAACTTGAATCACAGCTTAATCATAAGGAAACATTAGACAAAGTCAAATCAAGGAAGATGCTACGAAAGACTTGACTGGTATAGTGCATAGAATTATGTCCCCCTCAAAACTCATTGAAGCTTGAACTGTGTCCCCCAAGATTTATGTATTAAAAACTTGGCCCCCACTGTGACTGTTAAGAGGGTACGAAATCCTATTATGGTAATTGAAAGGTGGAGCCTTAAAGAGGTGATTGGATTGTAGGACCATGCAGTAGTGAATGGATTAAAAATGGTGGTCAGGGGCGTGGTTCTGAGGGCTTTAAAAGAAGAGCAGAGGAGAGTCTGTCTAACTTTACTCTCTCTTCTCTCTCTGCTTCCACCATCTTGCAATGTGAGACCCCTGGGTCACTGTTGCCACCATCAGAGGGACTTTAGACTTCCTAGACTCAGACACTGCAAGCAATAAATTTTATTTTCTTTGTAAAATATCCAGTTCTATGTATTTTGTTAATAGCAATAGAAAACGACTAATACAAACATGTCAAGGTCATGAACAAAAAGGAAACTTATTATTTGGAGGAAGCTAAGGACATAATGACTAAATGCAAACTGATATACTGCATGGGATTCTAGAACATAAAAAGGAAAAGGACATTAGTAAAAAAACTGAAATCAGAATAAAGTCTGCAGTTCAGTTGCAATATTGTGCTGATGTTAATGTCTTAGTTTTAATACATATACCGTGGTTACATAACATGTTAACAATAGAGCAAGCTGGGTGAGGGATATATGGGAACTCTATATCTTCTTTGCAACACTTCTATAAATCAAAAATTACTTCAAAGTAAAAAATTTAAAAATGCAATTTGAGTGTGTCTATTAATATTCATGTAAATCACTTATACTTATTGTTTTCAGTTATATATTGACCCCAATTCTGCCATTTTATGTAGCATGTTTTTATGACTCTCTCATCTCTCCTGCTCTCTATCAAAAAAAAATTGACATATTCTTTTGTGTATAATTTTTAGCACACATATCCAATTTTTTCTACAAAGTTTAACTGTATTTAATATTTTTATTCATTCTCTGAGCAAAATAAGAATATGAACGAGTATTTCCATATTTCAACATTTTTCTATAGTTGCCTGAAATTTTAATTCTAAAATCCTATTAAATACGTAAAATTT
>NW_007730977.1:106927-109486 GCF_000696425.1 Galeopterus variegatus | reverse complement strand
TGTGTATAATTTTTAGCACACATATCCAATTTTTTCTACAAAGTTTAACTGTATTTAATATTTTTATTCATTCTCTGAGCAAAATAAGAATATGAACGAGTATTTCCATATTTCAACATTTTTCTATAGTTGCCTGAAATTTTAATTCTAAAATCCTATTAAATACGTAAAATTTCATTATTGAGTTCTAGTTTTATTTAAATTTGTCAGTATATTTTACTGACTTTTGCTTATCGTTTTCTCACATTCTATTCTACCTGTCTTTTCTTCTTATTGGAATATATTATTTAGAAAGTTTTTAAAATTTATTTTATTTTTTTAGTTGACAAATAAAAATGTATATATTTATCATGTACTACATGATGTTTTGTTATACACACACACACACACACACACACACACACACACACACTCACATTGTGAAATGGCTGAAATGAGCTAATTAAAATTTGTGTAATCCTCACATACTTACCTTTTGTTGGGAGAACACTTAAAATCTACTCCTAGTAATTTTCAAAATACAATACATTTTTATTAACTATATTTATCACGCTGTACAACTGATCTCTTCAACTTATTCCTCCTATTTAATGGAAATTTTGTATCCTTTGACCAGCATCTCCCCAGCCCTCTACCTCCAACCCCTGGTAACCATCATTCTATTCTCCACTTTTATGAGTGTAACTGTTTCAGATTTCATATATAAGTGAGATCATGTGATATCTGTCTTTCTTATTTCTTATGTGATATTTGTTCCTGGATTATTTCATTTCACATAATGTCCTCCCGGTTCATCCATGTTATTGCAAATGACAGGATTTCCTTCTTTTTAAGGCTGAATAGTATTTCATTGTGTATATATACCATATTTTCATTATCCATTCATTTATTAATGAACACTTAAGTTGATTCCATATCTTGGCTATTGTGAATAATGCTACAATGAACATGGGAGTGCTGATATCTCTTAACATACTGATTTTTATCTCCTTTGGACGTGTACCCCATAGTGGGATTGCTGCATCATGTGTAGTTTTATGTTTAATTTTTTGAGGAACCTCCATACTGTTTTCCATATGGCTGTATTAATTTCCATTCCTACCAACAGTGTCTAAGGGCTCCCTTTCTCCATCCACATCCTCACCGGCACTAGTTATTTTCACCTTTCTGGTAACAGCCATTCTAACAGGTGTGAGGTAACATCTCATTGTGGTTTTAATTTGCATTTCCCTTATGATTATTGATGTTGAGCATTTTTTCATATACCTGTTGACCATTTGTGTGTCTTCTTTTGAGAACTGTCTATTCAGGTTCTTTGCCCATTTTTAAACTGGGTTATTTGTTTTCTTGTTATTGAGTTCCTTATATATTTTGGATATTAATCCTCTATCAGCTGTATTCTTTGCAAATATTTTTTTCCATTCCATAGGTTGTCTCTTCACTCTGTTGATTGTTCCTTTGCTGTGCAGAAGCTTTTTAGTTTGATGTGATCCCATTTGTCCATTTTCACTTTTGTTTCCTATGCTTTGAGGTAATGTCAAAAAGTTATTGCCTAGACCAAAGTCATGAAGTTTTCCTCCTATGTTTTCTTCTAGTGTTAGTTCTTATGTTTAAGTCTTTAATCCATTTTGAGTTGATTTTTTCATATGGTATAAAATAGGGATCTAATTTCATTCTTCTGCATGTAGATATGCAGTTTTCCCAGGACCATATATAGAATAGAATGTACTTTCTCCATTGTGCGTTCTTGGCATCATTGTCGAAAATCAATTGACCGTAAACGTGAGGGTTTATTTCTGGGCTTTCAATTCTGTTCTATTAGTCTGTGTGTCTGTTTTTATGCCAGTACCATGCTGTTTAGATTACTATAGCTTTGCAGTGTATTTTGAAAGTAAGCAGTGTGATGCCTCCAGCTTTGTTCTTTTTGATCAAGATTGCTTTAGCTATTCAGGGTTGTTTGTGGTTTTATTCAGGATTTTTTTTTTTTTATTTCTGTGAACAATGCCATTGTTATTTTGATGGGGATTGCATTGAAACTATAAATAGGCTTGGTAGTACAGACATTTTAGCGTATGAATTTTTCTAATCCATGAAAAAGAGATTCTTTCCATTTATTTGTGACTCCTTCAATTTCTTTCATCAATGCTTTATAGTTTTCAGTGTAGGGGTCTTTCATTTCCTTGGTTAAATTTATTTCTAAGTATTTATTTATTAACTTTTTTTGAGGTTATTATGAGTGGGATTGTTTTCTTGATTTCTTTATGGATGGTTTGCTAGTGCATAGAAACACCACTGATTTTTTTGTATGTAGATTTTATATCCTGAAACTACTGAATTTGTTTATTAGTTCTAAAAGTTTTTGGTGGAGTCTTCAGGTCTTTCTACACATAACTCATGTTGTCTTACAAAAAGTGACTATCTTCTTCCTATTCAATTAGGATTCTATTTCTTTCTTTCTTTTGCTTAATTGCTCTGGCTTAGAAGTTTTTTTCAGCAGCGTACTATGTACTGTGGTAAACTTTATGAGTTCATGTATTTCTGAAAATGTCTGTGTTTCTC
>NW_007730977.1:105303-106200 GCF_000696425.1 Galeopterus variegatus | reverse complement strand
GTACTATGTACTGTGGTAAACTTTATGAGTTCATGTATTTCTGAAAATGTCTGTGTTTCTCCCTTATTCTTAAATGACTGTTTAGTTGAGTATAGCATTTTAAATTTAAAATTATATTCCCTCTTGTTTCTGATGAAGTGTCTGAAGTCAATCTAGGTCTTGTTCTTATTTGTAGGCAATCTGCCTTTCTCATGATAGCTTTCAGATATTCTTTTTCCTTCGTAATCTAAATTTTGACTCAGCAATGATTCTTTTTTTTTAGTCCTTTTCAGCAGTTAACGAATTGTTAAATCTGAAGGATTTTGTCTTTCTTAGTTTGGGGGAAATCTTTTAAATTAAAGTCTCAACATCATTTTACCTATTCTCTCTTTCTGAAACTCCTATAGTCCTTTGATTGGCTGGCTGGTACGGGGTGAACTGACCAACTTTCTTCACTTTNCTCCTATAGTCCTTTGATTGGCTGGCTGGTACGGGGTGAACTGACCAACTTTCTTCACTTTTTAAATTACCCAGCATCGATCTTTGGTTATAATTTCAGTGATAATCACAAAACACACAAAAAAGCAGAGGTTTAGAACTGCAAACAGTATTTCTTTCTTGATGTATCAAGATGCACACTGGACCAGCTTTAATAGATCGAGTTTCTACATGAAGTATATGTTTCCATAACTTATCGAGAAGGGAATTATTTGGTCATAAATCATTTCCCTTTTATATTACAATAGTTTCATAGCTCACGTTACATTTTCTAGAAGCCAAGGAATCCATATATATTTCACTTTGTTTTCCATGATCAATCCTAGACAGTCCAGGTATATCCTCCTAAAGACATTCTAAAGGTGAAGAGTCTTGCTGCTAAGGTGTTTGCCAGGCAGTTTGCTAATAACATATTTACAC
>NW_007730977.1:76367-104137 GCF_000696425.1 Galeopterus variegatus | reverse complement strand
TTAATCTTTCATAGGTCTGGACAAGGGAGGGGGTCCTTGGAGAAAGCCTGTTTATTCCACCAATGTAGATATTCTCTACAGATTCACATCTCCACAAAAGACAGCTTTTCGGGGCTATTTTTGTCTGAAGACCCTCTGAATAGCCATCTTGAAATATGTCAGAAAAGTATATCTTGGGGTACGATATTTTTGGTTTCCTGTAAGGTGATCATCTACAATAAGTGTGGTTTTTATTTAATTCTACCTACTGACATACAAATACTTTGTTACTCGTAGAGCTGTAGCAGATAAATAAAAGGAATATTTGGTACACCATACATCATTAAAATTACAGTATCATTCTCTATTTATTCCTAACAGAAACCATGCTTTATAATGTGCATATAGTCAGAGCAACTGAGGTGATGACTAGAGAACTTTTCTCTGTAAATTGTGGGTTTTATTTGGTCTCTGAACATAACTGTATCCCCTTTATTATAGCACAGGTTTTTACAGAGCCTGATGTCAAGGGGTCATAGTGTAATATTGCTCATTTTTTCCTGCTGCGGACAATATTGCATTGTTCTTTATTCAATCCCAACTAATTGCATCATGGAAATGACAACATTCTTCCTTATTCATGTCACTGGATCATTAGAGAAAAACAATAAAGGCCAAGGTCCTGTAACATCTCACCATAACTTAGGCTGCCATAGTGTTCCCACAAATGTACCCCCTGACTCTAGCCTTCTAGCACTCCAAAAACTAAACCTTAAATATGTAAAATTCTATAGTGATTAGAATATCCAAAAGCTTTTCCTGGGCGAGAGTGCCAGCCTTCCGTCACCATTGTTGACAGGTATGAAGTTTCATTGGTGTAATTATTCAATTACTCAAATGCTCTTGTAGTCTAAAAACAAAAATACTGAATAATAGTTGGAGTTGACTACAGGTAATTTGAGTTGTCAGGGTATTCTCTGTTACCTATGCTCTTCATATTTTCCAGGTGGAGTTCATAGGCAGAGCTCATATATCAACAGGAGTCCAATTCCATTTTTCCAGAGAAAATAATCTGAGGGTTTCTTTTTTTCCCAACATTTGACACTAGTCAGTGCGAGATATGAGAGCATTTGGTAAGAATATGATTTTCTTATTATTAGGTACTCTTTTGGATATAGCACAATTACATTTCTTCCTGGTATTATGAGCCACTAATGAGTTCCTATTTCATTTACTATTATTTCTCCTTATTTAATTTATTATCCCTATGGTAGCTTTTCTGACTCAAATGTCCTATTTACCCACAGGGCTGTCAATGGCAGCAGTCTTGCTAATTTCTCTTTGTTCCTACCCCTAAGCAGATGTAGGAGGATATAACATAAAAAGGATTGTCCCTGCCATTTGGTAATGGTGGTACATTCCTAGTTAGCCCAATTTGGCTGCATGGGGTGAAGCTATAATCCCCTGTAATCAACTTTTTCAAATACAGGCTTCAAATGTAATACTGTAGATATTATATCTTTCATATACAATCACCTTTCTCTCATAACTTAGGCTTAAGTACAGTTATGGGGCCACTGGACATGGAAATTTTTTTAATGTTAATTGTGGAAGATATAAAGCTGTGTAAGTGCATTCTTCTCCACCCCATACACTCCTCCCTCTCGATCTTAGACGTCTCTCTAGTGAAATCCTGACCTTATTTCTCATAGTCAATGTGAGGACCAAATCATTTAAACATCTAAGCCAACCATTCAAAGTTTTACCATTACCTGTATTGAACAGTAAATATTCAAATTGCCTATTCCAATTGAAAATTAAAAAGGTCACAGGTCCAAATACTATTATGTTTCTTTACCATTTTTGCTCACTGGTAGCAGTAAAATGCATACTTTTAGCAGAAGAAAAATATCCAGGTGGCCTGAAATGGTAGAAACTTTGCTGTTCCAGACTTTGCACTGTTTTCTCTAAGGCTATTTTTGATGTAGGATAGGAAAAGCCTAGAGTAGAATGTGGGCCAATCTCAGTTAAAACCCATTTATAGACCTCTGTCACTACTTGTTGAAGTCCAGTAGGTATTGATTTCTTTCCTATTGACGTTAGACACTGTTTCTTATCTCATTAGTTATTTCATCAGGTGCTAGAGGAGAAGCATATGATATCTCTCAGGCCATGAGGTCATGTCCTAAACACACACGTGCCCACTTATTCATGAACTCATGAGCTAGCATCTACCTAATTTTACAATCCCTTTCTTACTTGGCAACGGTATTTTATTTGCAGGCACCTAAATAAACCAATTTAATCCTTCCTTTAAATTCCCATAGAGAAATCCATATTCGAACGCTCTATGTGCAATAGTTTTTATTGTGCCGCATGTAGAGACCATTTGCCTAACCGTATAACGAAGCCTTTGGCTACTGCCTGAGTCTATAAACATACATACACTCTTTAGAGGGTCGAACCTAATTCCTCTTCCACTTTCAATTAAACAGCTCTCAGCTCTGTCCCATGGGTGAACTTGCTCTCGCTTTTCTTTCACCAAAGTTTTACCACCCGCTAGGCATATCGTGGCTGATTTCTAAACAGCAGTATAGCCCTAAGTTTGGGAACTCCCACTAGTGATCAGAAAGCCTACTCTTCCTCAGCTGCGAGAGACACGGCTCTGCCCACACAGCGATTAAAGCAACGAGCTCTTTGGCGATCTTAAGAGCATGCACAGTGAGGCAATCTGCTCAAGTAGGAGGTGAACCCCAGTGCACGCCCCACCTTCCTGCTGCTCTCAGTAGACAGCCTCCATTGAGTGAACTTTGCTTCTCTGCTCTCTCTTTATTAGAAGGCTTCCTGACATCATCGAAACCATAATTGGCATTTCTGGCTTTAGCTCAATCTGACAGTTCTTCTGTGATGGATAAAGTTTTGATTAATATCCAATAACAAGCCAAAAAAATTTTCTTTCAAATAGGGTAGAGTTAGCAGCTGTTTTAGGTTGTTCTCAGATCCAAAACCTGAAAGAAAGGTCTCTACTGGATAGTCTTACTCAAACTTGCTAAAGCGCTGGGTCCGTGTAAATTCTGGCTATCGACATTTCTAATATAATAGACATTTCTAATATATGTCCTAAGGGCTCAGTGGAACTGCTTGTGACTCCACTCTCTGTAACTCTTTTAATGCTTGTTTTTGCTCAGAGCCCAATTCCATTTCAGATTTCTTTCTGGTGACTCTGTGATTAGGAACCAACAGGATTCTCAGATGAGGATGATTTTGCTAAAATCCAAGTAGTCCTGCCAATCACTGAGATTCTTGCTTATGGGCAGGGTCTGTGAGAAATAATAACTTATTTCTTATGGTTTTAGGAATTTTCCAGAAATTCCACAGACCAGGCTGGACCTGAATTCATCGGCCAGCCTCTATCAGTCATATGAGTAACCACAGTCCTTAGTTCCTCCTGGGATTCCTTCCCTGAAGAGACAGTTATCATGATATCATTTTAATTTATTAGTGAAAGTTTTCAAATACCACTTCAATAGGCTATTGTAATGTGCTAGTAAGTTAAAATATCCCTGTGGCAAAACTGAAAATGTGTACTCCATTCCAGAAAAATGCAAATTGTTCCTGGCTGGACTCCAAAACTGGGATTTTAAAAGAAGATCGTAGCCAGATGCAGAGGAGCACGTGGGCTTCCCTACTCCTGTTGTCTTTACTTGTTATTTAGCCCATCAATATCAGGTACACTGAGTGAATCAGAGTCATCATCACGTGGAATCCTTGGTAACAGACTGTTTACTTTTGGGAACTGAAATATACAGTTCGAGAAGATTCTTTAAAAGGGGGTTAGTGGGAATCAGAACTCTCACTTCTATCCTTTCCTTACTCAGAATCATAATATCCTATTGTCCTTCTGGATTTTTACATTGATTAATGTTTTCTACTGAGGACAGCTCAGGCAATTCCAAAGTTGCTGTTTATTCTGGGAAATTTAAATCAGGCCAAAGGCAGACTTAGTTTATATCCCTCGCGAAAAACATACCTGTGTCTAATACACATACAGTATCTCATTCCAGTTAAAGACAATGAGACCACAAAATAATCTCCCAGACACAATTTCCAGTTTGGAGCTTCATCCCTACTGTGGTTTCCTTCATTCAGCATCTCCATCTCTCCTAATTTCAACCTTGGGCCTTTTAAAGCTTCATTCTGGTCCCCGGTTAGTATGACTGTGATTTGAACACTGGGCAGGAGACTTCAGCATGTGTTCTGACACTGGAAACCACAAGCTTAGCTGCACTGTTAGCCTCTTTTCCTTACTGCCATATAATGATCTTCTGGTCACTCAAGTTCATTGAAGAATTTGGTAAGTGGTATTGCAGACCCTATGTGTGTAGTTCTTGGTTCCCCTCAGATCTTTTTTTACCGATTCCTTGGTCCCATCCTTCTGCTTTCATGTGATTTACTAGTAAAGGACCATGCCTGAGACTTTCTTCAGAGGATGGCCCTTGAACACTGGAGTGGCTTGGAGAGGCTGAAAGTGCCTGGACGTCACATCTTCTCCTAACCCAGGGCAGCCTGAAGCCAGTGACTGACCGTGGGGGATAACAGAAGCCCAGATCTTTCATTCTGAGATGGAATTTATGTTCCTGAGCTGCACAGGGGATCAGGCTGAATCTGGAACTTCACCTGAAGTCACATCCTTCCTTGTCTTGCTCCCCTTCCCAATCTGGCTTCTGTCACTCACTTACTGGTTTCTCCTGGGGGTACTTTATAAGTAAGTCACTTGTGTTTGAATCCTTGGCTCAGACTCAGCTGCTAAGAAAATCTGACTGAAGATACCTGGCTAATAATCTCCAATTCCTGTCATCTTTCTAAGTAACTTCTGTCCTAGAGGACGAATGGCAAGTGAGTGTCATTTTGCCACCAGTCTTCCCTCCCACTCCCATTGCTGTCCCTTGTTACATCCATGGCATCTTTCCTGCTGAACTCAGACATGGCCTCAGAATTCTTCTCTACAACATGTTCCAGAAAGCTACAGATAATCTTTAAATGTTTTACCGTTTTAACCTTGATATAAAAACAACAGTAACAACAACAAATACTAATATCAAATACTAATAGCAGCCTCCCAATTTTACTGATCTAGAGAATCATATATAAATCAGGTTAGATCCGTGCTATATTCTCTGCTGAATAGCCTATGTATACATGAGTGTACACTGACACTTTCTTCCATATTTTCATTGAAGAGTTTAAAGGGATTCTGCAGCTGTGTGGTCAGAGACGAAGAGCATAATATATATTTTTTGTTGGGATTAGCAATGGGATATCTTGGAACAATCATTAGTTTATTTAGAGTACGTCTCAAGCTCTTTTGAATTATATGAGCACCTAAATTGAATTTGACAGTGAGGATATTGAAAGATGTGGTCCTTTCTTCTATTCCTTCAGGTAACAGCTTCAAATTGGCTTCTCTGAGGGCCATTCTTTAAAAGACAAATCTTTTCTTCTTTTTATCATCATGCCTCTGTTTAGTTCTTTTTGCTCCTTATCACAATCTGTAACTATTTTGTTGGCTTATGTATTAACTTTTTATTGTAGGTGTCTATAATTATAATGTAAGAAAGTATTAAATAAAAGTCTCGTAAGAACAGGGACTACATTTGACCTGTCTACCACTGTATCCAACAGTCTGTTGTCTTGCACCTAGGAGGAATTCAACGAATATGTGATGAACATATTAATGGTAAATGAAAAAGCAGGAACAAGCATGGGTCAGGGCTGGCCTATTGGTAGATGGCATATGTAATTCAGAAATTGAGAATCACATCTTATTTCTCACTACTATGATTTTGCCATGCATGTATATTCTAGAACAGTGACTCACAAGGGGTTTTAGGAATTATAGATACAGTTTACGTTTACATCTTTGTCTATTCACTTATTACTTCAGCATTGCTTAAAATTTCAAGGCCCAGTTTGTTACTCTATAAAATAATGTTATGCCTAATATGGTCACTATGAAGATAAAATGAGGTGAAATATTTAAACATCTAATTTCTGGCACATAGTAAGTACTCAATAAAGACGCTCTTTGAGAACTTTAAGCATGCCATATATTTTCATTTATGTATATTACGAGGGTAAATGGGGTAAGTTAATTCTCCTATATGTATTACAATATGTAATATGTGTATGTGTAATACATATGTAATACAATATGCAATATGTTATACAACTCCTATATGTATACTCACTAGTATGGACACAAAACTTTATCTGAATAATGAAATCTAGGTTGTAAAATGAGATGTAAGAGATTAGAGATTATCTTGTCCATTTTTCTCCCAGACGATTTCAAGATTAATGATCAAGATTTGCTGTTCATATTCCTTTGATTCCTCTAAAATAATTTTGAAACATACTGGATTTGAAAAGCAGCTTTAAATTTTCAATGTTCAAATGTAGCAAGTAGTAAATGGAAAAATATCATTTCAAGAATGCCCTGGATGTGAAGTCCTGTAATGTGATAGCTCCTTTAGACTCAAATTCTCTTGCTAATCTATAGAGAAACTTCAGAGACATAAATGTTATTCCAGCTAACCTTAGCCTTCTTCCAGTGCCTTATCTTCATTGTAATTGGAAAGCAGGATTCTGTCTGCATTTGTAGAAAATAATATTTGAGAAAATTGAACATTTTGGTGCTGATGGCTCCTTTATCCCTGCCCATTTGCTCTTTCGTTAACTCTAAAAGTTGCTTAGAAGCTAAGCGTTCTAAAGAGGACCCTTACCTGAGTCTGTGATGGATTTCATCCTAAATAAACACTTGTATTTTCACCTCATTTATTTGTACACTAAAGAGAGCTTTAATGTTTTTACATTTAGCTAACTCATTGTTTCTTTTTCAGACTACTACCTGCTCAAATCCGTGTCTGACAGCTAAACTATGCATGAGTGAGGGAGACCCCAGGAAACCTGGGGAAAAAGAAAGCAGAGACCAGACAAGAATAGAGTCTTAATAGGTAAAATTATTTAGGATTATATCCATGACTTTGATGCTTTTCTGAAAGGAATGCATTCCACACTGTATGCACCTTAGGTAGCAGAAAGCTGAAGCTTTACAAGCTTGAAATGTCAGGATATATCCCTAAGCTGACAGGGATGCTAGAAATTAGAAGAGAATCCTTAGAATCAAGGAAACCACAGAAGGGGTGATCACCATTGCTGATTGGCCAATGCATTACACATGCATATGGGAGATCAGTCCACAGGGAACAAGGCTAAAAGAGCAGCCTGGGAAACCAGGAGAACAGAGCAGAGATATTAACAGAGGAGGCAATATTTTAGTTTGAATTCAAACATGTTAACTGTCAAACAGAACAAACCATCAAATTAATAATTTTCTGAACAAAACAATGGACTCCAGAGTCACTATGTTATATTAACTATAATGTCTAGTTTTCAATCAAAAATTAATAGGCATGCAAAGAAATGAGAAGAAAAGGCAGGGGAAAAGGCAGTCATAGTAAGGAACTCTTGAGTATACCCAGATGTTCCATTTAGCAAAGACTTCAAAACATGTCTACATTTTGGTGATATGGTAATTATATTGATTGATATTTGAATGTTAAATCTACCTTGAATTCACAAAATAAATTGCACTTGATCATAAAAAAAAAGGAAATCATTTTAATGCTTGGAATATGCTAACTGAAAGGTAATTTTAATTGTTGATGTCAATTGGATGATAGTGCTGATAAAAGGTACAGTAGTAAATAGAAGGTATGATTTTCACCCACAATTATAAGAAAGTTCACAGTACGCTTATTTTGCTGAATTAAATTAAATCTATACCCTCACTTCCTTAAGATGGTAATAAATTCAATTTTGTCATATCCTGAGGGACACTTACCCTTCCTAGAGTCACAGGAGAAACTGGCGAACTTAGTAACACCTGGAAAATGTGAGAAAGAACTATATTCTGCAGAGCATCAAGTCGTTGCTAAGATGCTCATTTTCTGAGCCATGTGGTCATTCAGATGTGAGCATTTCTACTTTTCCGTAACAAGCCCAGAATCCTCTGCCCATATACCAAGGCCACAGTTCTTAGGATTCTCCATGTCTCCAAATTTCCACTTGCCTCCCCATCACAGGTTCTAGCAGCTCTCAAGTCCTTCCATATTTCTCCATGTCTTATGAAGAACCCTACCCCTTACCTCTCTTATGAAAAAAATTTGAAACCAAAGTAAACAAAACATCTATCTTTATCCTTCAACTCAGAGAAATTCTCTAGAGTGTAGAACATTTCAGCCTTAATATTCTACTAACTTCAAAATCACACCCGTCGGTTAATGACAACTTCATCCAAAGTCCCTTATATCTGATCCTAGGGCAAGGGAATCCTGCTTCTAGGACTCAAAGCCTAGAAAAACATTTCATAAGGGATGAGTGAGAGTAGGAAAATAGTTCTCATTCTTTAAAGTTCTTTACAAGAGAGAGATCAAAACATAAATTACTTATATCTGTAAATTATCTTGCCACTAATGGTACCAGGACTTCTTGTCACTAAGATATACTCTGTAATGCATTCCAGTGGAAAGGAATGTTAATGGTACATCTGAAGTAGACTTTTGTGTGTAGTTTGACAGGAGTACTTTTCTAAAATTAATGATAAATTATAAGATTGTGTAAATTTACAATTAACATTTCAAAATCTTAGGTGGTTGGTGAGATTTATTTGAGATGTCTTTTCCTTACTTCACTAAGTAGCTTTGATCTATGCATGCAGTACAATGTAATCTAACTAGAATTTTTGCTTTAATGTTCTGAAAAATACCTTTTAACAAATTCCTCATACATAAGATAGCAAAATCTGTCATTAGTAGTATGCCAGTCAATACACTGCTATTTTAATGGTGAAAAAAAAGGTGAGCAAACAACAGGAAAATAAAATCAAAACGCTATTGTCTTTTTTGTTATGATACAGTACAATTTTGTTATTTTAATTTGTTAAATAGCTATCCAACCATGATGTATTTTAGCTATAAAAAACCTAATTACTGTTGCCAAAGGGAGAAAGCTGAGCAATGACGTCTGTGGGCTAAAAATTCTTTTATGGAATTCATTAGCAGTATCAGACACAAAAATATTTATGATGTTATAAAACTGCTGGAAAAAGGGAGACATTCCCTTCAGGGTTTATTTGGGCCTCAAACTCCTTTTATGGCTTTGAAATTCTCTCAGGTGGTATATGTAGTAGCAAATGATACTATTCCAAGTGAATTTACAGTGTTAACCACAGTTTATACAATGTTCAAGAAAGAGCCTTTGAAATGGAGACTCAGTAGAATGCTATATGCATAACAATATCTAAGTGATTAAATTAATTTAAAGGCTTCTAAGATTAGAGAAAGTGTATTTCTACATAAAGTCTTAGAATTTCTCCTTTATTAGAATTAGCCTATTTTCTTCCCATATCTATCTATTCTACTGAACATGATTGTCTTTCTGCTTAAAATTCCTTTATCACTCCTTCCCAGTTTTAAAAAAATACCATAAACTTCATTATCTCCTAGTTATAGTGGTAGATCTCAAATATAATCAGTGCATTTCTTCCCCCTTAGAAGTAGTCATTTGGTTAAAGTGGGCCATGTGACCCAGGCAAGCTGGCTAGCGTAAACCGTAGGACATCCACTTGGAATGCTGCCCCCCAAAGTGCTTTTCCTCTAGCTGGGAAGAACACCGGTTGCTACAACCATAAAAAGAATTAATCTTCACCTTAGACTAAGACCAATTCAAAGAAAATCAGAGTGAGTCAACCAAATCCTACTAAAGCTCTGGAATTCTAACAGCATCAGTCAGTACATTTACGTTATGTTTAAGGCAGTTGGAGTTGCAATTGTTGTTATTATTTGCTTAAAACTTCATAGATTTAGCAACCAAATTACCCTTTTTAGAAAAGTAAACTTTGATCTCTTCCTGCTGTATTCAGATATCATATAAGAACTTCACTGTTGCCATACTAAAATTGACTAAATATTTCTTTAAGCTTCAGTTTTCAATAGTTATATAATATGTTTTTTACTCCCTTGAAAACAGGTTTATTAAAATGTATGACAGGGTTGTAGCTACTGCCCTGAAATGCAACATCCTTGTAGGAACTTCTCTCTGCTCTCTGCTGATGCAGAAGTGGAACTCAACCTCCCTAACAAGGTTACGCTGAAGGTCTGGGCAAGGGAAAGGGTTACGACCAAGCAATATGATTTTAAATATTAAACCTCCATTTTTTAAATAGGTAGATTATGTCCTTCCTAGGAATTTCTGAGCACCTTTTCTATAGTACCTTGCTTCCTGCTCTTCTGAGTTTCTCTGCTTTTTTATTCTCTGGGCCACCTGTATTGGGTGTATCCATAAATTCAAGTCTCCTGCTTTAAAAATAATAAATATGATGCAGCTATTTCTGCCTCTTCTTACCCATAGATCCACCTCTGCACTTCTAAGGATTCGTTATAGTGCTTTGTTGAATAAAAGATTAACCAAACTAAGTGTTACCCTTTTATAGCTCAAAACTGGCAGAAGCTTTGAGATTGAAGTCTTTCTTACTTTGCTCTTCCATAAGTCTCTGTGGAAAAGGGAATTTATTTTCTCTGACACTTGAATCATACTTCTCTTAAGAGCAGAAGTACCTTTATATAACACTTTAGCCCTTCAGTGCAATTGTCTGTCTCTCTCACTAGAATGGGAGCTCTATGAAGGAAAAAACTGTCATATTAACTTTGATTTTCCTAATACTCATCACATAGGTATTCAATAAGCATTTTCTGAATGGATTAAAATGTGACAGAGCAATAAAAATAAATTACATAAAAAACTTAATTTGACCAGAAATCATGAGCACTTTATCCAATTATTACACTCATTTATTTTTCTTTTATTATTATATTGACAATTATTATTAAAAAGAAATGTATTTTTTTCTAAATTTAGATGATTCAGCCTTTCATATTATTTGATTTGTGTTGGCTATTTTAGAAATCCTTAAGGATAATTGCCCTTATTAAAACTTTGTATATATCTTAACTTTTCTGTATTCCAGAAAGAAAGAAAGAAATAAACTACTAGGGGTAAATTTTTTATAGCTCTTATCTGTTTATGTTAAAAACAATGGCAAATTCTTGGCTTTCCTAGTTATTGAGCCAGAACTGCATGACTATTAACAAAGCTACAATACAAAAAATAAATTCAGAAGGTTAGACTAATTTCTAGTTTGGGGCATATAGGAAAGGTAATTGGTCCCCTAAAAACTGACCTCTACAGTGCAAACTGTGTTTCCCCAGGTCTTCTCAGTCTGTGGATGGGTAATTTCTAATAATAATATAAAAACTTTCACTGGCTCTTGACACCTCCTGTAAAGTACAGTGCAGTATCCTCCTTCTCCCCCCCACCCCCAATTCTATTTCATGCTTGTGAATATCTGGAGTTGTCTCATGCTTGCTCACAAACAGTCCTCCAAATTTTTTTCAGTTCTGGCTCCCTCAGCAATATTTGATAGTTATAAAGCCATTTGATGGCAGTACCTTCCCCAACTCCTGATGCTAATGCAGTATGTGAAACCATCTATGTACTTCGTAAGGTTTTGTCACAGTTTCAAAACCTGAAGCAGTCAAAGTCACGTAGAATTCCTTGAATCTCATTCTGACATTGTCATATCATGAGCCAAGCAGATTTGGGGTGGGGGTAGTATTCAAAATGGCACTAGTTGTGTCATTCCATCTCACAGACTCTTATGAAGACATTACTTTTGACTGATACTTATCATCTTCCTCTCTCTTGAAAGGTTTAATGAGTGGATCTGAACCTAAGTGAGGTAGATACTGTGCTATCCTTCTCTTCCTTGCCTTTCCTCTAGGTACTCTTGCAAAACCAAACAACTGCATAAGGGACTCACCCACCATTGATAATGAAAACATCTTCCCCATTCTACATCTATTATGCAGCTCAACTCTTGGTGTCTACTTAGGAGTTCATGTATTCTTCTAAAATTTATCCAAATCTTGATTAGGCTTAAGAAAGAGTGGCCCATGTGTACTGGGCATATTTTCATTTCCTCTTCAAATTCATTCTCTCTCCTTCTGCACCCTGTTTTCTGCCCCAGGCAGCTGACCTATATGAGCTACATCAATGGATTTCTTCCACACTGACTTTCAGTTGACTTTAGCCAATAAGAACCCTGGTCAGGTGATTCAAAGGTTCAAAGAAGAAAGCAGAGTGAGGTCATATTCTTTCCTTTTGTTTTTAATTATAATAATTGATTGTACATATCTGTGGGATATAGAGTTGAATATCATTACCTGCGTGTAATATGTGATGCTCAAATCAGGATAATTAGTATATTCAGCATTACACAATGTAATCATGTTTCATGGTCCTTTACCAATTCCTCCCTTACTGTCCCCCAACCCCATTCCCATCTCTGGTAACTTCAGTTCTGTTCCCTCCTTTTGCAAGTTCAATGTGTTATTTTGATTGCTGTATCTTTCTTTCTTTTGTTTTTCCTTCCTTCCTTCCTTCCTTCCTTCCTTCCTTCCTTCCTTCCTTCCTTCCTATTTAGTTTTGGCTCCCACTTATGAGTGAGAACATGCAGTATTTCTCTGTCTGTGCCTGATTTTAACATGATTTTCTCCAAGTTCATTCATGTTGTTGTGAATGGCAGAATTTCATTCTTTTTTATGGCAGAGTAGTATTCCAATGTGTATGTATACCACATTTTCTTTATGTAGACATCTGATGATGGACATTTAGGTTGGCTCCAATTCCTTGCTATTGTAAATAGAGCTGCAATAAACATGAGTGTGCAGGTATCCCTTTGACATGATGATTCCTTTTACCTTGGGTATATATGCAGCAGTGGAATTGCTGGCTCATATGGCAGTTCGACCGGTAGTTGTTTGAGGAACCTCCATACCATTTTCTTTAATGGCTGCACCAATTTACAGTCCCACCAACAGTGTAGGCAGGTTCCCCTTCACATCTTTGCCAGCATTTGCTATTCTCTATCTTTTTAACAATAGCCAGTCTAACTAGGGTGAGATGACATCTTACTATGGTTTCAATTTACATTTCCCGGATGCTGAGTCATATAGAGCATTTTTGATGTGTCTGTTGGCCATTTAGATATCTTCCTTTGAGTAGTGCCTATTCAGCTCTTTTGCCCATTTTTTAATTGGGTTATTTGTTTTTCTACTGTTAAGTTGCCTTGAGTTCCTTGTATATTCCAGATATTAATTCTTTGTCAGATGTATAGTTCGAAAATATTTTCTCTGACTCTGTAGGTTGTCTTTTTGCTTTGTTAATTGTTTCTTTCACTGTGCAGAAGCTTTTAGTTTAATATAACCCCATTTATTTAATTTTTCCTTTTGATGCCTGTGCTTTTGAGGTCATGTTCATAAAGTGTTTGCCCAGTCCTACTTCCTGAAATGTTTCCCCTATGTTTTCTTTTAGGAGTTTTATAGTTTCAGTTCTTATATTTAGTCTTTAATCCATTTTGAGACGCACAGGTCTAAATTCATTCTTCTACATATGGATATCCAGTTTTCCTGGCACATTTATTGAAGAAGCAGTTTTTTCCCCAGTGTATGCTCCTGGTGCCTTTATCAAATATCAGTTAACAAGTAAAAGATGCCCACTCTCACCACTCCTATTTAGCATAGTATTGGAAGTACTAGCCAGAGCAATCATGCAAGAGAAAGAAATACAAGGCACCCAGACTGGAAAAGATAAAATCAAATTATCCCTGTTTGCAGATGGCATAATCCTATATACAGAGAAGCCTAAAGATTCTACAATAAAACTCTAGAGTTGCCAAAGAATTTCAGCATTTGCAGAACACAAAATCAACATCAAAATATCAATAGTGTTTTTACACTCCGATAATGAACTAGCAGAAAAAGAATTCAAGAAAGCAAGCCGATTTACAATAATCACCAAAAAAACCCAACAACAACAGCAACAACAAAAGCCTATGAATGAAGTTAACCAAGGAGGTGAAAGAGCACTACAGTGAGAACTGCAAATCACTGTTGAAAGAAATTAAAAAGGACATAAAAAGATAGGAAGACACCCCATACACTTGTATTGGAAGAATTAACATTATGGAAATGTCTGTATTACCAAAAGTGATCTACAGATTCAATGAAATCCCCATCATTTAAAGAAATGAAAATGGGAGACAATTCAGTAGAATTAAGGTAATAGCTTTGGTCTTACTTTAAGAGTGTAAAATGATTGTACATTTATCAGTATTATATCAAAGCAGGATATCAAAAGTATGCACATATCCTCTCTTTCATATTTTTTTGCTTTTTAAGTTTTTTGTTTTAACCTACTATATTCAATAAGTTGCAACTCTTATATAAAAGAACATAGGCTGATAAGTCTCAAAATTAACTTCCACATGTCACCTCTTCTCCGAGTATCAGAATCAGTGTCAGGTGCTAACACAACATATTGAGTGGATATATCCCAGCAACCCTGTAAACCCAATATGTCTAAACTGAACTCATCCCTTGCCTGCACATCTGCTTTCCAGTATTTCCTATATCTCTTGGTGAGACCATCATCTTACCAGACACTCAACTTAGTACCCCTGAAGTTGGTTTTGTTTCTCAATTTACTTTACCTCCATCACATACAAGTTCACTAATTTTATTCTGGCTCTCAAATCCCCACCAGGAATACAGCCTCTTAACTGGTCTCCCTACTTTCAATATATTTCCCTTTAAATACATTCTCCACACAGCCTCTAAAATGTTCTATCTAAAACACAAATCTTAAGATCTTACGTCTCTACTTACCCTCAAAATGATTCTCTTTTCCTATAGGATAAAGTATATATCTCTTACTATAATCTGGCTTATGTCTGCTACTCCTTTCCTCACATTCCCAATTCTAAAAACACTAAACTTCTCATAATTTCTGGACCCACACATGCTTTTGTTCATGTCATTGCATTTCCATGAATTATTGTCCTCTGCCAAATCCCAGCCCTTCAGCTAACTAACCTCTACTTGACTCAGTTCAGGTGTCAGCATTTAGTGACCTTCCTCTTCCCTGAGCTCCAAGATATAATAGGCATAATAAATTTTGTATTGCCGTCATTGTATTGCCTTAATGATTTGTCTATTTTTCTTGTTTCTTACTGCCTTCATCACATGATCTGAACCTTTTGCTTACTTGAAGTCTGGGAACTTTGTAAGGAAGAATCTGTTGTGTCCATATTTTTATCCACTATATCAAGCACAATACTTGAAATATAGTTGTCCCCTAATAAATGCTTGTTGAATTAATTAATGAATCAAAACACTATGTATTCCAGTATGTATTTCTCATATAGGATTGCTATCTATAGGAGTAAAGTTAATTCAGATTCATATACTCAAAGCCTCCTAACAACCCATTTTTGAACTTTATTTTAAACTTATTTTTAAAAAAACCTTATAAAAGCCTAGCTTTAGATACATATTCTCGGGTCATAAAATTGATCTTAATAAATAAATAATTTAAAATTTTGCTAAACAAAAAGAAAAGTATATCAATATTGTAATCTGAATAATTATTTATATTCATATTATTCTTTACCTTAATTAAATTTCTAACCTCCCTACAAGTTAATATCTTTTTCTATTTATAGGCTGAGTAATTAAAACCCTCATGTTTCCTTCTCCAGATCTTTTTTCTGCTCTGTTTCAGCCAGTACAGTCTCATGTTTGGAACATGGGCTCCTTCTGAAGGAACTGCTACTTTTTCCATATGCTGCTAAAAGCAGAATCAACTCTCATTCCTTTTTAATGTTGAGTTGCATCCTAAGTCTTTCAGATGTCCTACATTTTCAGTTCCAGATGATAAATAGGAAGGAAAATGGTGATCGCCACTTTGGTGAGACTTCATCAGAAACTGTGACACTGAGATTTAAAATCCAGTGTTGATAAGGCAGTCAGCTAAAAGTTTGGTCCACCAGTCATTTCAAAATTGTCACCCATTCCCCCTTACTATTACACATGATAATGTTTCTTTATGCAAAACTTTGTCATTATAAAACATAATTTAAAACTGTGCAGAATGGGTGAGAATATTTTAAATCCTTAAGCATTTTAAAGCAAATTTAAAAGGAAAAGTACTGTGTCCTATTATGAAACAAAGATGGAGTAAAGCAGAAATTGAAATTTTTCATATAGTACTTATCATTAGCCTAGCTACTAAAGATTATATTTAAATACACAAACACACACACAAACAACAGCAACAACCAACCAACCAAGCAAGCAAGCAGACAAGCAAATGATGAGGTGGATAATATTTTTTATTTCTTCTGTTTTTTACTGTAACTTCTTATCCTTGCATCAGAAACAATGCTTAAGTTTCAGATGATTGCCAAAATTGAACAGCAGAGGGCAGGAAATAGCAAATTCTGTTTCTTGGAGCACATTATTCTTTTTAACTGTAGTCATAGCAGTTTTAAAATTTTCAAAATTGATTTTATTATTAACCAATTTGAGATATATATTCTTGTAACAGGAAGTTTCTAAATATTATAAATAAAGCTCTGGACATACAAAAAATAAATCCTAGCATTTAAAAAAAATTATTTCTATAACCATTTACTTCTGAAATAAATTTATTTCACTTATATGAAATTCTGTGCTTGAAAGATATATGCTATCTAAACATCATAGTGAATCTGGAAAAGTTTAATGAATTGCAATATTAATACAATTATGCTTTACTTCCAGAAAATAAATTTCCAGATACAGTATGTGAAAGGTATATAACTACCTTTGTGAGCACAGATTAATAGAATAGCAGTTGAATTACAAATAATGCTTGCTAACATTTTTATTTACACCTTACGTAGGAATTATAATTGGTCACTAGACAGTAATATTTGTCCTGAGCTCTCACATATTATCTGCTAGGGAAAATGCTTTATGATTCAGCAAATTTTTATTTTTATAGCATTTGTTTTTATAGAATGTAATTCAGTCAATTTTGAGTTCAAATCTGTTCTTGACTTTAAAATAGATTAAAATGAAAATAATTTTTGAAACATTTTTATTTTTTAAAATTCAATTTATATCAACTTACACTTTAAATTTTTCCATACTCAGCCCCCCCTCCCCTGCCATCTCTCTCTTTCATTCCAAGTAAACTTTGTTGAAATTAAAGTTTTTCTTGTGGAAAATATTGAATGGAGGGGGAAAAAGGACTGAAGGGATATATATATTTTTTATTTCGCTTTGTCCTGCTATTCATTCTTTAAAAAATTCTTTTATTTTTAATTTCAAAAAGGGAAATAATTTCAAACCATTTTTGTGTCTTACATATAATTTACTCAATTATTATTTATGTTGCAGTTTTGGAGATATAGATATATTCATTTATATTTCTCACTAATTTTATTCTTATTTAATTTTTAGAAGGATAAATGCATCTCGATTTAGAGAATCTGCTTTCTATACAGTGTGCCACATTTATTAACAGACTGAAATAAATTCTTAGTGACAAAATTAGGACGTATTTTTACTATAGTATATAAGCTTAGTGATAAATTATAGGTATTCTCATTTTAGTTTAGGAATATATATATACTGATAATCAAAAAGAGGGGAAGGTCATAGTTAGGAATCACAGAATTATAGGATTAAAAGGCCACAAGTACACTTTGCTCATCCTCATTTTTAAAGTGGGGAAATTGAGGCCCAGTGTGATTAAGGGGCAAGTCTGAGATAATACAGTCAGCAAGGAGGCTGCAGATGTGACATTAATGTCACAATTACACAAGAAGGCAGCATGATAGACTAACTCCCATGGCACTTGGGAATATTAGCAGGTTCTTTCTTTAGTATAGTGGCTCCAATCTCCTGCCTCCTGGAAACAGTCCCTGAACTCAATCTTCCTTATTACTTTGTTTGAATCACAAAAGCCATACAACTTGGTAAGGAATTTCTGAGGCAGCAGAGGGAATTTCCAGAGCAGGTTTCAGGGATGGGCTTGGCAGCACGGAGAGCACAAATTCCACAGGGGAGAAATTCAGTCTTCGATCCTCTCTTCAACTCCCTTCTCACAAACTTTTAATCCCTAAACTCATCTTTCTTTCCCAGTGGCTCACGTGTTCGTCGCGGTGAGGTAGCTTACTTTCTTTAGGCAGTGACTTTTGGAAACTCAAGGCCAAAACGCGATGGGGTATCCGTTTTTTAACTAAGTCTCTGAGAAAGATTCTGCAGCTCTGTGGCCTTCCTATACTAGCTGCATCTTCCAATCTCCTCCTCCTAGGAGCTTTTCCTTGAAACGGAGTCTTGCTTTCAATCCGTACAAAGAAAGGGCTTCTAAAGAGCCAAGTCTACATGGGAGGGAGTCCTCAGTGAAGGCTGCAAGAGAGACCGGCACACAGTGTGGCTCGGCCAGTCGGCATCACGGCCCAATGGAATATATTCTAAAGATAAGATTTCCATGTAAAGTATTTCAAATATTCAGTTTTGATTTTCTATGCAGCTTAGTCTTCAAAGATAAAATTTGGGTCTTCTGGCTACAACGCATGAAGACAAAGTTCACGATTTTCGATCACTTCTTTGATGGGTATTCCGTTTGCTTGTTTGCTTTTCTGCTGGGTCAGGCGAGGCGGATGGCAGCTTTTCTATATTGCTAAGTGGGCTTTCATAGGAGATGGGAGATGAAAATCAAAATTACTTTTAACGTAAAACAGCAGGGGCTGGTGAGAGAACGCTCCATCGCCAACAGCACTTAGTAATTCGGCTTCTCCTGCACAGCAGCCAGAAATCGGCTTTGCTGCATTTGGTCCAGGCTGGAGCATCTCCTCTCGGCAGCTGCAGCCGCGGCACAAAGGTAGCGCCAGGCTGGGAGGGGAACGCTGTCCTCGGTGCTGAAAAGCAGAAGCGCACGGCGGGCGCTACCTTTCCAGAGACCCGAGGTCTCGGCCCGGGGACAGCGGCCGCGGGCTTCTGAGCTGAGCTTTCTCAGTGTCGCGCACGCGACGCCGCCCGGGCGCTGCGGGGTGCGGGGCGCCGTGCGGGGGAGGGGTGGCGCGCTCCCGTCGCCTGCCGCGAGTCGCGCACGCGCGCCCGGGACGGCCTGCCCCTCTCTGTGACTTGCTGTGTGTGTGTGTGTGTGTGCGTGTGTGTGTGTGGGTGGGTGGGTGCGCGCGCGCGTGTGTGAGAGAGAGGAGAGAGGGAGAAGAGAGATCGAGAGAGGGTGCGTGTGTGTGAGTGCATGGGAGGGTGCTGAATATTCCGAGACACGGGGACCACAGCGGCAGCTCCGAAACTGCATTCAGCCAACCCTCCGGACTTCGGGAGCGGGGACAGGGCGCAGGGCATCAGCAGCCACCAGCAGGACCTGGGAGATAGGGATTCTTCTGCCTCCGCTTCAGATTTTTAGCAGCTTGGTGCTAAATCGCTGTCTCAAAATGCAGAGGATCTAATTTGCTGAGGAAAGCGGCCAAAGAAGGAAGAGGAGGAAAAGGAAAAACAAACAAACAAACAAACAAACAAACAAACAAAAAACAAAAAACCAAAAAACGGGTATTTTGTGGATGCTCTACTTTTCTTGGAAATGCAAAAGATTATGCATATTTCTGTCCTCCTTTCTCCTGTTTTATGGGGACTGATTTTTGGTGTTTCTTCTAACAGCATACAGATAGGTAGGTACCCTTTGTGTTATGCTTTTGAATTGTGCATAATTTGGTGGTAATCTTTGTTCACAGTGGACAAATTAATTCATGTCATGTAGACTTAGGTCATACCTTGACTGCATTCCAGATTTAAACTACCTAGAATATACATGCTTTGCTTAGGACGAAGCAAAGGGAAACGATCATGGCTTTGATACAATAGAGGAAAAGGTCTTCTCCTTTCTGACACCCCAATTTTATTAATTCTGCCTTGACAACATTTTCCAGTTTACTCAGATTCTCCAGGAGTCTGAATGCAAAGCTTATGATTAAGGGGAAAGGCGGACGTTTCCGGCAACCTACCTTGCCTTCCGACTCTGATCAATGTCTTGACCCCTTGGCTACCTTTCGGATGTTCGACCCCTGCTGCCCGAGTCCGTTGATGTGTTTATTCGGTCTATGAGCGTGAATAAGAGACGCCTGGGCTGTTGGGCGCTAGCGGGTTCCCCTCCTGTCCCTCCCGGGCACTGACGCTATTCTCTTGCTTGGTGTTTGTTCTTTGCAGGGGGGCTCTTTCCGAGGGGCGCCGATCAAGAATACAGTGCATTTCGGGTAGGGATGGTTCAGTTTTCCACTTCAGAGTTCAGACTGACACCCCATATCGACAATTTGGAGGTAGCAAACAGCTTCGCAGTCACAAATGCTTGTAAGTAATGAATATTCATGCCTTTCGGGTGCCGCACGCGGAAAGCCATCGAGTGTGAGTGTGGGGTGGTGTGTGTGTGTGTGTCTGTGTGTCAGTATGTGGGTGTGAGTGACTGCACACGCGCGTGCGTGTGACGGCGTAGGGAGAAGGTGGCTGCAATCTTGGGGACCCCCGCTGGCTGGGGGAGAGTAAAAAGGGGGCGAAAGGCTTTGGAGAGTGTGCGCACTAGGGAGCTGGGGAGGGGGTTGGAGTTGAGGGGGCTTCCTTGGATTCAGGGGGTTGTCGCTCGTCCTGAGTGCTTCAGGGGAACCCCCTCAGCCCCCGCTGCGCGCCTGCTGGCACCTGCCCCCGGAGAACACGCTCTTCCCCGGGGCGCGCTGTCGGGCTGTTGGACAGATCCCGCGGGAGCCCCGCCGCCTGCCCAGGCAGGTGCAGTCCGCGTCTGCGGCCCCGGGCTGGGCTGGGATCCGTGGCCCCAGCTTGGGCTCGCCCTGAGGCCTCGGCGAGTCCCACGCTCTCCTCTTCGACTTGACAAGTTGTTAACATGGTTCTGGAGTTAGGCTCGGAGCTGTTACATAACGCCCACCGAGGGGCGCGGCGCGGCGGGGAGCCAGGCCCGCGCAGGCCCAGCCGGGGTGGGGGTGGGGGTGGGGGGCGCTGTCAATTTCTCCTGCTCAGTGGAGCCTCAGCCTCAGTCGAAGGGGGTGACGCCGCCAGGGGCGCCGCGGTCAGCTCGCCGGCCGGGCACGCTTTGTTCCCAGGTAGCAGGTTTCTAGCAAAGGCAGCCAGAGGAAAAGGACCCGAAAGCAGCTGGATCCGGCCGAGTTTGAAAATCCGAAGAAGTCGCTGATCAGCCATTTTAGTCTTGCAGTTCTCCATGTTAGCTCTTTCCGCCGCGCACGGCTCCGAGACTCGCGCTGAAGCTCGGTCAAGGCTTCACGTAGCGATGGAGACCAAGAAATGAGGTATCGCAGCGGCTCAATGGCAGGGCCCGCGAGCCCAGTCCCGCGGCGGCCGCTCCCGCGCCGGGGCCTCCACCGTCCTGCCCCCTCCCCAGCGCTGCCATCATCTCCTGCAGGCTGGGCTGGGCCGATTCTTTTCTGCCGCGATGTTCTCAGTGTTTATTTTATGGATAATAATCAGTGGGAGATTTGCAGATGGCTCACCTCCCACGTTGTAAAGGAGCTAGCGGAGAATTAGCATAGGAGAAGCCCAACTGCAGCGTCCCCACATTACACAAACACCGGTTGCCATCCCACTTCCCCACGTTCATCATATATTAATCATATATTCGATAGTTAACTTCATTACACTATCGGGAACATCCTCCACTCATTTTGCAACTACTGTCCCCCAGATAAATGAAGAAATGAAATGATTTTCTTTGGCTGATAGAACGGGTGCATTATTGTGGTGATATTAGATGCTTTGAATTCAAATGTTTATGAAGGACCAATTTAAGAAGGTTTCAGTGCTATATGTTTTCGTCAAAGTTTAATTGCAAGTGAGAAAACAAACGGGTGGGGAGGGGGGAGGGGGAAAGAGGGAGAGAGAGAAAGAGAGAGAGAGAGAGAGAGAGAGAGAGAGAGAGAGAGAGAGAGAATGTTAAAGTGGATGTGCAGCTTTAAAAAAAAGTCTGTAAAAAAAAATCTCGGAAAATTTTAGTACATAACGTAGATACATACAAAGAAGCCACTTCAATTAAAATGTGAAGCTTTTATGCTTGACCATTTACTTAGCAGATTTAGACAGTTCATTTAATATCAAGTTTCCAGTTTTTACTGAATTTTGAGTTTGACATGAAGCCGTGATGAAGGTCCACCTGTATGTAATTGTGTGCTAGTGTGAAAATGCTTTGAGAAAAGTAGTGAATCCTAAGAACAGACTATGGCATAGGAAAGGGTAGATTTTAAACGTGAAGTAAGAATATTGACGGCTATACTTTTTGAAAATACTGATTGAGAAATTCACTCATCACTAAAAATGAGAGAAACTTACTAAGAAAATAACTGTTATGTCCACCGAACAAAATGAATATTCCTTGATCCCAACAAATGTTGAATTACTGTGTTGGGGCTCTGTAAAGGGCAAAGACTGTGGTTAGGTTGGCTTGGCTTAAGTCTGCAGTCTCAGTGTTTTTGAATGAATTTATTTATTTTCTTAACAAATTTTATCGAAAAAAGATAGATGGACACAATATGTACATATATTTAAACACATATATAACTCTATGAATTTTCTCAGAATAAATATATCCATGTAATAAACACATAGATTTCATTTTTAAAAGACCACATAAGTTAAATTGTTTGTCCATAGTTCTGAGAAGCTGGGATAATCAAATCTTCATTTTGCACAGATTTTTTTTTTTCTTAGAAAGTAAAGCTGGAATAAAAATGTGCATGTCTCCAAATCCTAAAATTACTCTTTCATGGGTTATTATTTTAAGGAACTGAGATCATTTCAAAAGTGCCAGCAGGGGAATTCAGAATCACAGCTTTTGCAACTACCATCTTGTAAGTAATCTTACTGATTGCTAAAGGGAATCAGTGAGGCGCTCTTATAGAAGGGAGGTTCATGGGATAGAATTTTCTGGAGTTGACATTGACTCATCTGACAAATCACTTAACATTTTTGTGACTCATTTTCTTTATTCCTTTAGGAATTTCAAAATCTACAGACTGTAAAATGAAACGGAAAATTTGTATCCTTCACTTCTTTCTTTTTTTTTTTTGTGGTAAGACAACAGAAAAGGTAAAATTAGTTTAACTCCTTTCAAAGAGAGAGAGAGAGAGAGGTGGGGAGATGCTATTGTAAATTGAACCACAAAGTCAACAGTCAGGAATTTGAACTCTCCAATGTCAGACTTGTCCAGATAAGACTTGATCATTTAAATCCTTCTCAAGGTTTTTCTCCAATGCTTATTCTTTGTTTTCTTGCCTTTTAATCAGGGGAGTCCATGATTCTTTTCCATATAAAGTGGAAGCAACAGCATTAAATACATTGACAGCTAAGACCAAACATCTTTTCCTCATTTCCTCCCCCAATTTAAGAAATTCTGCTCTTTAACTCTGTTATTAAATAACATGTATCATCATTCAATTCTCATAAAGTCACTTGTTCTTCCTCCTAGTTAAGCAATAAAAACCCTATAGGGTTAAGTTTATATATTAAGAAAGTGGAATTTTATAGCTTAATGATATAATTTCAAAAGATGAAAGGTATTAGTTTACTAATTTAATTTTATTCCTGAGAAGGAGAAAATTATATGAAAATGTCAAGGTTGACATTGATTTAAGGATCCAGGGAGATCCACTGAATGGGTTAAAGTTATGCAAATGAAATGAAGTAATTCTGTTCTGAACTGAGGAAAATGATTTTGTGTGTCACCCCGAACTCCTGCATCCTTCTCTTTCACTGTCACAGTGGGATCAAGAAAGTACATATTTGTTCCCATTTGTTTCCATGGGTACCTGAGGAAATAAGACAGATTTTCAATTTCTTTCTTTTTCTTTCCTTTGTCCCTCTTTCTTTCCATCTCCCTTCTCTCATTCCTTCTTATCTTTCCTCCTTCCCTTTCTTCTTATCTAGAGATAGTACTCAGATGTTTTTACCTGAAGGTTGTCTAAACATAAGCCTTCATTATGAGAAAACACAAATCATAAAGCCAGGGAAAAAAAAATTCGAGACTAGCATCTGATGTATTTAGCAGTTGAAGCCAGTGATTGGCCTGAAGAAGTCATTCATTAATTTATTTATTCATTCAGTAAATATTTATTGAGTGCCTTCTAATTGTCAGAGAATAAATTAATGCTTTTTACAAGGTAATTTTTTTTTTAATCTTTTCCCTCTGTGCTCTTTTGAATAGTTTTCAAAGCCTTGTAGGGATTAATGCCTTTAATGTGCATTGGCAACTGTGGTCTTGTCTAAAAACCTTAGTATGAGAATGAGAGGGTATTCTAGTAGATCTCAAGAATAGCATTTTATTACAGTAACTAAAAAATCGGAATTTTAGTGAAAACAATAAATTTGATATTGGCATATGTATATATACCACATATTGTGCATAGCTAATTAACAAAATCAACAGCAGTTTTTAAGGGAAATACTAAGTATTTTTACATCCTAAAAATTTTTAGTAAATTTTAATGCTATGCTAATTACTTAAACTTGTTTACAATGAAACTGTCTAAAAGGGTTATAAACATGAGTACTTGATCCTGTAATGTCTGGAGATTAAAAATAATAAATATTGAATTACTCTTCAAAATCTTCCTTTTTTATTTTTTTATGCATAACTTTGAATAATAGTTATTAGTCTAGTTTAAAATAATTTAATAATTTTATATTTCAATTCCATAAGACAAAATAAGTTATAAAAACTATTAAATTTAAAGAAACAGCAAATAAAAATCTACTTATTCTCTAAGCCAGCAGATGGAGATGTTGGAGAAAATATAGTCGTTTCATAAAACTGTTGCGCACACTGAATACCTTTTAAAACATTGTAAACAAATTTATTTAGAGAAATGGAAAAAAGTGTAAATAACATCTAATTTTTAAAATTTTATTTAAAATCCTGTTTGAAATTGACTTTCAATGCCTTTTAAAGACAGTTTGCCTTAGATTTTATTTTTTAAATAAATTATCTTAAATATTCTTAAAAACTTGATTCATGAAGACATTTAGGAACAGCATAGATTATAAATGCTCTTGGAAGAGAGGATTCTAAAATTATATTTTAGAATGATTCCCAAGATATCATTTTTGAAGTGTATTTTCTATTATCCAATTTTAGTCACAAACTGGTGAGATTGTGTATCTGTGTTTATCAAATGCATTGATGTTTGCTTTATTACACTTTTTGTAAATGGAATTCCTTGATGTTGTATGTATTTACAGTTATAATTATAGGGTGTAAGTTGCTAAAGATTGGCTGGGCTATCATGTTTTGTCATTTTTGTTGAGGTATTTACTAAAACCTGGAGTTACTGACTTTAATATATGAAAAAACTTTATAAAACCAGAATCAATTTGGATGCTGTTCAGCAATGAATAGAATTCCTAGTATGAGGAAAACTGTGAACACATGTGCCAGGACATAATACCTCATAGCCTGGTGTTGTAAATATTCAGTTAGACATTCATTTGGAGATTTTGAAAAAAAGAAATAGCCCTTTGTATTTCAGAATAATTAATTTTAATTGAATTATTTGTATTTTAACTTTTATATTTATCATAAGGGAATTTCAAGAAAATGATAGAGTGTACTAAACAGAAATAAAAAGAATGGCAATGGTTGAAATATTCTATTTTGGGATGAGAGAAACTAAGTATTTAAATCAAAATTACTAGGTAAAACTATAGAAGCTTAAATGAGTAAGAATTTACTTCTGTGCTATTCCTGTTTGAGGTCTTGCAAGATTCAACCTGCTGATTCAAGAAGTATGGAGCATTTCTTTTTGACAATAAGCCTTTCAAGTGCTAGGGTCATTGTACTGTGTCATTGTGACAAGCAGATGCTGATTCATGCCCAGATCTCAGATCACCTGGTAATCTCTTCCTATTACACTTTGAAAACTTTCAAACTTCTTAGACCCCTGAACATTTTAAGGAAGGCTGATAAAGAGGAGTTGTTTCCTAATTATCCTAGTATGTGTTGCTGTATAATTGAGTTTTCAGAGAACATGGGGTTTTTTTTCTCTTCTCTTCCTCCTCTTCCTAGTTGCTTTGTTAAAAAAAAGTCAATAGAAGTACTTAATCTGCAGAGAAAATGCTATCACAGGAAATAAAATCTAAATTTAAACAGGAAACTATCCTTTAATTTATTATTATTATTATTTTTTTTTTTTTTGGTGAGCATAAAGTATATTACACCAATCCCTAAAATCTTGTACTAGATTTGAACATTTCATTGGGATGTTAATGGTCACAGGGTAAATTATATTTTCTTTTTTAAAAGATGGATTCTAGTGAAGATTTCCCAGATGCCATTAAAATCTAAACTCTTTTATTATGAGAATTTTCTGTTAAAATTTCTGAGGTTTTCTCTAAGGATCTAAATAATTGCCAAAACTTTTGTATGACTGCACCACTTCCCTATGACAGGAAAATAAGTTGTTGAATTCAAAGTCAAAATTGTAAAATCAACCATGATTTTAAAATGTTTAAACATCAAAATATCTTTCAAAACAGGTTTTACTAATTTGAAAAAAAAATGAATGCCATTCTTATGATGGTGTTGATTAGATGTGTAATATCTATTATTTTTCCATACTATTCTATTTAAAAGTATTTTGTCATTTTTGATAACTTTAATTTATGGAATGAAAACATTTAAAAATTAACAAGGCAAATGTAAAATGTGGTCTTATTGAAGGCAGGGCCTTGCTACCTTAAAAAGCCTAATACAGTTCCTAGTGTACTTAACAGCACTTAATAATTCTTTACCTATTAGACACATGCAATTTTATAGTAGACTTTCTTATCATAGCATTATACTTTTTAAATTCAGAATTTTGCTTTGCTGTACATTTGGATTTGAAAATAAACAATTTACTTGGTATCTGCCTCAAATCTTATTTAGACAAAGGTGTTAGATATTTATATTTCGTTTTCATCTACAGGCTAGGTATGTTCAAAGTTGTTCTCTTGGTTCCTAAAGCTACATTGATATATGTTACAATGATTTTCTGAATATATGTACAATACACATCTTAAAGTGTATTTATAAATGCTCACTGTTAGGATGATGCAAAAGGTATGTTACAAATGTTTAGAATACGAGACTCCATTGTAAGGACCCTGACAGTTCTGGGCCTGCTCAGTTTCCATTTTAATTTTCAATATTCCAAAAATGTGACTATACTTACTTTTCAAACTTAGTAATCCCTTCCCTGCCCAGAGCCATGATATTATCCACCACAGTTTTCTGTATTAATTATTTTAGTGGAAATTAGAAAACAAATTAGAAAACTATCTACAAAGTTACAAAAATACTGTGTTTTTCTTTTAAAGGGTATCGGAATGAGAAGTTGATGGACATAGTTTCTTGCTATGGACCAATGGCTCTTCTTGCACTGATGTGTGTGATTATATTGTATGCATTGTATGCATGCTTTTTTTAAAAAAATCTTTTTTGTGCCTGCAGTCTATCTGTAGGGTTTGTTTTCCAATAATTTTGCTTTTTCTTATTTTTATTCTATTGATAAGTTATAGGGCAAAATACCTCTTATTTATATTTTTATTTTTCACACATTAATATGTTATTGAAAAAATCATCCAAAGTTCCTCCTACTAATTTGTAGCTTAAGGTTAAAGACAGTGTTAAAATTTGGAGTCTTGAAATTTATGTGTCTTCAGTGGAATAGAACAAATAGATGTGGGAGATGTTAGGTTCATTATAGAAAGGAA
>NW_007730977.1:73902-75584 GCF_000696425.1 Galeopterus variegatus | reverse complement strand
GAATAGAACAAATAGATGTGGGAGATGTTAGGTTCATTATAGAAAGGAAATTTATGAGTAGGCAGTTTCTTAGACCTACATTTTTACCTGATTATTTTAGTATTTAAAATATGAGCACAAACTGGGTTGAACTGAGAAACGTCCTAAATCCATTTTGTCTAAAATACTTTGAATGGGACATCCTATTTCTATGAAGCTTATTTATCCTTCATTCAAAATTAATTTCAAATGATAAATACTATGGTATTCACTTGTTTTATGCTCCTCTGGTACTTTCACTAAGGTGATTTTCAGTGAACTACATAAGGTATCCTTATAACGTAAATATTTTTAGTCTAATCTTTCTAAATACCCAGTTATACTAATGGAAATGACAGAAATATGTTTATATAAACTGAGTATACTCTATGCTTATGATTCAAATATAATGGAGAATTACCTGATTCTTAATCCCAGTAATAGAATATGGCCTAAGTCAGTCATTTTCAACTTGAGCATAAATTATTTGAAACTCAAGTTTGATATAAGAAGTTTCCTCAGCTCATAAGCCTTTTGCAGCTGGTATTAAGTCTCTGCATTAAAATAATGTTCTGTTTCAGATTTAGCATTCGTTTTACAATTTTTCTAGCATCAGTTGTTCAAGCTATCGAAGTAAGAATATGTTAGCAATTTGATTATATATATGTATACATCTCTATCTTATTTCTTATGTGTGAGTTAAAGGGTAGAATGGCCAGGTTGAAATAAATATTTTCAGGATAAGGGAAAAAATATTTATTTATTTTTTTTTACTGCAGATTGAAATGGTCAAATTTCCTATAGAGTAGGAGGAAAGGCCATGGAGAAAGAGGGAAAAACTCCAAGAGGCAGCAAAACTTGGTGTACTAGGCAGGGCTGTAGGAATTTGAAACTGGGAATTAATGATCTCCCTCCCTCCCTGCCTTCCTTCCTTCCTCTTTGTTTCTCTCTTTCTTCCTTTCTCTTTATTTCTTTCTTTCGAGCATCTCTTTGATAATTGCTTAGTTGGCACATCTATGGTTAATCTTCTATACTAGCACCGAGCTGCTATAAAAGAGTGCATTCTTATAATATTGATTTTAACAAATAATAGAAACTACTTACTATTTTCAGAGGGAGGCAAGAAGGAAAGGGGGCAATATGCATTTCTCTTAGGCAAAAACACAGATTTAAAACACTTTATCATTGTGGGCCAGTAAAAAAGTCGTCCTTGGAAAATTATGAGATAAAATGTTGACTGAAAGTTTTGAAAAAAATTTTAGGTAAGAGTATATAATATGGACCACACTGCTGGACAGTAAATTTTATGAGGAGCATGAACTGTGTCATTGTAAGCATTGTTTCTTTCTTGGGGTTACAGCAACCACAATTGCTTGATAAATGCTAATGGGAATCATCTCTGTAAAACAGAAAAATATGTCTTTTAGTTTATGCTATTGGTGGTTATACATTTCTCTTTAATATCTGAAGACCAATTTAGTTGTTAAAAATAGAAATATTTTAAATTCAAAAATATTTTAATAATAGTATGTATATTTTAAAAATATTTATGTCTTGGGAGAATATTCAACAAGATTAATGGTAATTTTCAAATCATATGCAATTTTTGTCCTTAAGTCTAATTATTTAAAAAATTATTCAAAGATAAATTTAAGACTGAAATA
>NW_007730977.1:71374-73067 GCF_000696425.1 Galeopterus variegatus | reverse complement strand
AAAAAAAAATCATCTTTCTTCAATACAAGTCTTTGGCAAAGAAAGGTCTAGAAGTGGAAATCTCTACGGGCGTGTGTGCTTTCCTAGTTTTTCTTGCAAAATACATTCCAAATTGTGTCATGATTTTTTTCTTTATTTGTGTCTTAGCTTCTGTTTGTGAGGAATTAAAGAATTTCTATCGTGTTTTAATTTGTGTATGAAATGGAGATTGTGACTTTATCATTTCCAAGCACTTTCACAATTTATAGGTTTACCTGTCTTACCAGATTTCTAGTTTTTAGTAGTTTATAATGTTATTACTAATTTACATATATAGAGAAAAATTTAGTAATATAGGCAACAATTCAGAAGAGAATATCAAGAAGCTATATGTTTTAATTTTTTGGAGGGAAGGACAATAAAGTCCTCATCTTCATATTTCAGAATACAGACAGCTCAAGGGTTTTCATCTTAATAATGAATTTGTTTCATTTGCTTTTTGTTTGTGAAGATGAAAACTTTGATTCTTTGCAGTTTGCAGTGCTGATTTCTTGGGATACAGAATAGCATTGGTTAAGCATCGGCACTAGGAACTGAATTCAAATCCTACAGTTAGATGTGTGACATTGGACACTTGCTTCATCTAAGTTGCAGTTTGTTGCTCTGTAAAAGAGAACCATACACAGTAGTATTGTTTTGAAGATACATGTAGTCATAAAACAACATGATCTGTGTTTGGCACCTGTAAGTGTACAAAAAAATACCAAATTTTATTATTACTTCCTTTGGTAGAATCTTTGGGTAGTTTTGATGATCACTTGCTATGAAAGGAAAAGGAAAAATAAATAATGCATTTCTAGTTACTAGTTAGAATCTTTTCCTATTGTATGTGTAACTGGACAGGACATACACTGTTTGGCGATAATGAAGAGACTGACAAAATAAACCACATAAGCCACTTAAAGTTATGTTTAGTGCCCTATGGTATGAGAATGATTTTTAAAAGCTGAGGTGCTGAAACTCCAGGAATACTACATCTTCCCCTTTATTGCATATCTCTTACTCTTCAGGATGTTGAACAATTTGAAACTCTTTTACCCCTGGTAGATCTTTCAAGCACATAATTAAAATATCTAAACACTTTATCAAACTGAGTACATTATAGATTCCTAATGTTTTTTTTCAGTTTAATTGATTAAACTAGATTTAAATGAAAAGCAGTCATGAGAACAAGTCTTTGGAATCAGGCAAAAATAGGTTTGAATAAAATTAGTGGCTTTATAATATAGTTCATGTTTTTTACGCTTTGTTGGATAAGGCCCAGTTTCCTCCTCATACCTGATAATATTCTTGGGGGCATTACATGAGAAAACAAATGTCTAAATTACTTTATCATAAAGGATCCCAGTGTTTCCTTTATCATGGTATATCAGCCCTTTACTGTGAACTAAACAGCATGCTCAGAACGATGCAGAATAAAGTGGATCTTCCTGTCCTCAGAGAACTTACATATTTTATAATTTTATAGTATTTACATATAACATTTTTTCTTTTCAGAACTCTTTCATAACTGTTTGATCTTCACTGCAGCTCTGTAAAGTTTGTAGGATAAGTGGGATCACTAATACACCCATTTCCAGGTGAAAAAACAGATTTTTAAAAGTTGTTTGCTGTTCTAAGCTGTTGTAAGTTTGTAGAGGAACTCTCACCTAAA
>NW_007730977.1:69661-70585 GCF_000696425.1 Galeopterus variegatus | reverse complement strand
TTTTTAAAAGTTGTTTGCTGTTCTAAGCTGTTGTAAGTTTGTAGAGGAACTCTCACCTAAAGAACAAGTTGGCTACTTCCTAAGCCAGAGCCTCTATCAGTCTCAGTTGGCAATGTCGCTAGTATATTAGAATGGGCAGACATAGATTCAAATTATGGCTCCAGCATTTACTAGTTGTGAGACTTTGGATCAACCAGTTAAACTTTCTAGTCTTGTTTCCTCATCTGTATAATGGGGGCCACTACAATACCTATCTTGTAATGTAATTGTCAGATATAAGCAGTAATAGTTGTCTTATATAATATAGGGATTAATATTATTGCTAATTTCAGTGATTACAATTCTCTTGAGTTCATATTAGTCACATATACTTAGCTCCATGCTTTTGGGTACATGGAAAAGAAGGTAGCTAACAGTTTCATGTATGTAATTTTAAAAATAATAAGCTTTTTAAATACAACCATTCAAGATAACACTAGAGACTAGGATTTTATTTTATTATCATTTTTAGAAATCTGGTGAATATGCATATTTCCCAAGAATTTTGGTGTGTCTTTGACTCACCCTCTGTCCCCAAATTCAACAGGTAAATGACAAGAATTGAAAATTATGCATGAGTTAAAAGAATGTAGATACTACTTAACATTTACTGGGAATATCTGATACTACTTAGTTACCACTTCTACCATTAATATATTTGAGCAATAAAAGTGATGGTAGGTATTTCCCATGAATAGGATGACATTAAACTTGGGACAGGTTTGTTGTGTCTTTTTCCCTAGGGATTAACTGTCTGCATCTTGTTTCTAGTTGGTTAGTCCATTGTAACCTTCCTTACAAGTTCCTTCTCCAGTGTGGTTAAAGAGGCTCTCTTTGCCTGTTCCTAGTCTGTTGAAAAGGTCTGGAAGGTTTGAAAAATTTTCA
>NW_007730977.1:65538-68657 GCF_000696425.1 Galeopterus variegatus | reverse complement strand
GAGGCTCTCTTTGCCTGTTCCTAGTCTGTTGAAAAGGTCTGGAAGGTTTGAAAAATTTTCAAATAATTACTTTGCCAAAGATTACTTCCTTTGGGGAACAGAGAGATGGGGGGAATGTAGCCACTGACAATGAAGTAAAAATAAGGACATCCTACATATGGGCTAAAATTTTTTGTAGTTTATAAAATATTCACTACCTCATTCTGTATTAACTCATTATTCTTTTTTAAAATATTTTATTTTAGTTTGTCAATATACAATGTGGTTGATTATTGTGGCCAATCACCGAAACCTCCCTCCCCCCTCCCTCCCAACAATGTCTTTTCTGTATGCTTGTATCAATTTCAAGGAATTGTAATTGTTATGTCTTCTTCCCAGTGCACTGTTATTTATTTATTTATTTATTTATTTATTTATTTATTTATTTATTTATTTATTTATATTTAGCTCCCACAAATAAGTGAGAACAGGTGGAATTTCTCTTTCTGTACCTGACTTGTTTCACTTAATATAATTCTCTCTAGGTCCAACCATGTTGTTGCAAATGGCAGTATTTCATTCTTTTTTGATAGCTGAGTAGTATTCCATTGTGTAGATATACCACATTTTCCGTATCCACTCATCTGATGAGGGACATTTGGGCTGGTTCCAACTCTTGGCTACTGTAAAGAGTGCTGCAGTGAACATTGGGGGACAGGTATACCTTCAACTTGATGATTTCCATTCCTCTGGGTATATTCCCAGCAGTGGAATANATTGCTCTGGCTAGTACTTCCAACACTATGTTGAATAGGAGTGGTGAGAGTGGACATCCTTTTCTGGTTCCTCTTCTTAATGGAAAAGCTTTCAGCTTTTCCCCATTCAGGATGATACTGGCAGTGGGTTTGTCATATGTGGCTTTAATTATTTTGAGATAATTTCCATCTATACCTAACTTATAGAAGGTCTTTGTCATGAATGAATGTTGCATTTTATCAAATTCTTTTTCAGCATCTCTAGAGATGACCACATGGTCCTTGTGTTTGATTTTATTCATATGGTGAGGACGGCCTGTGGCTCAGTCGGGAGAGTGTGGTGCTGCTAACTTATTATTCTGACGTTGCCTTATATTGCAGTTAACAGCTGCCATAGAAACTCTTTAATGTAGTATACTAAGAACTCAGGTCAAAATTACTCTTTTAAGGCAAATGTATATATTTAGGAGATAAAGTTATATTGATGACTTTGGATTTGGGCCTGAAGTAGAATACACTTGGTAAAAGTCAAACGCTTATCTTCAAAGAGCTTATGTTGTTTGTATGCACCAAAAATGTATTATAGACTTTTCTTCTTTCTTTTCTTTCTTCCACAAACTTGTAGTAGATACCTGTTTTATGCCATTGCTTTGGTAATGTCTAAGCTGACAAAGAACAAGATGAGGCTTCTGTACTGGAAATTATTCATGGGTGCAAAATGTTTTCTTTATGGCAAAAGAAGAAGGCATTAATCTAGGTCAGAGAGATGATTTTCTTATTACATTATAATGTGTAATGTAGCTATTGTTTCTAGATCATTTGTAAGTAATATCCCATACCTCAGGATTAGATTTTAATAAAAGTATCTTAAAGGCAGAACTAGTATTTCAAAAATTGCGAAGAAAACATAAAAATGATTCTTGATGAAAGGTGAAAAATCATGGCCTTTACTACTGATTTGGAATATATTGCTGAAAAACTGGGTGGCCAAATAAGGAACTTCTGATGTTAAACATAATGTTAATTGCAGATCTGTCAAAAACAATTTCAACTTTTGAATATTTGGAGGTGACAATTTATATTTTATTTTGCATATGATTTTTTTTCTTTCATTGCCAAAATCTGTCTTATTTAGTTTAACTGGCATAGACCATACAAACTGCTGAGTGGTCTATCTATAAAAACAAATTAATATGAATTATATTATTTAATTATGATAAATATTATTCTAGCTTGTTAATGAAGAAGCAAGTTTCAAGTTTTACCATAATAGGTTTTACAAAATATTCTAAAATGTTGATGAATATAGCTATTTTGAATAATGTAAGAGACACTAACACCTTGCTGTCTCTCCTGATGTTAAAACAGATTTTAAATAATCTAAACTGATAACTATAGCACTTTGAGAATTCCAGATGCAAAATCATGATTATCTGAAAAAATTTGGTGAAGCTTTAACATGTAACAAAAAATATATAAAAGAATTAAAATATTTATTTACAATAACATTTTGATATTGTGAGTGATTCAAAACAAAACATATAGAAATTTTGAATTTAGATTTTTAAGAAGTTTATATTTTGAGGTTTTAAATTATGATGAAAATAACTTAGGCAAGTGATAATATTTAAAACATTACAAAAGGATATATAATAAATATTGAGTCTTCCTTCTATGCCAATTATGCTTTTCTGAGATAATCACCATCACTGGTTTCCAGAAATGTTAGTATAATATACGCTGTTCTGCATTTTGATTGTTTCCTACTTATCATAAATCAGAGTGCTTCTTTTATCTGCACAGATATTTTCCTTTTTCTTTATATTTATTGCATGGTAGTCTGTTCTTTTTTAGCCTTCTTTTTTTGATGAATGTTTTATTATTTCCTGTCTATTTTAATAACATGTCAAGTGAGTTTGTAGAATAGACTGCTGTGAATGGAATTACTCTCTTTTGAAAGGTGTTTGTATTTAAAATTTTACTGGATATTCAAAAAAGTCATATCAACTTACAGTCCTACCTAGGGTGTAAGGGTGCATTTTTGCCTACTCTCACTAGTAGAGGTATGCAAAGTTAAACTTCTTAAACCTTTGCTATTGGTATCTCATTGCTTAAATTTACAATGTTAGCACATCATTTGTGTATCTCAGTGTGTGTGTGTGTGTGCACATGGGTATGTGTTTACATGCATGTGCACACTTCTGTTTACAGCTTTTCCAAGTTTTCTTTTGGGTTTGGATCCATTTTTTGTGAGTCTGTTTATTACTTTATTGATACATGCATTAAAGTAACACATACTTTTTTGTGTGGTGCAGTTATTTTATCCAGCATTTTTAACCTGTACATGACTTTGCAGAATCATGATTTCAATTCATGATTTATATG
>NW_007730977.1:64365-64925 GCF_000696425.1 Galeopterus variegatus | reverse complement strand
CCAGCATTTTTAACCTGTACATGACTTTGCAGAATCATGATTTCAATTCATGATTTATATGAATATAAATATTCTTAATTTTTTTTAGTCAAATTTGGAAATTGTTTGTTTTATTGCATCAGGATTTTTGTGCCTTGCTCAAAAAGGCTTTTCCTACTCAAGGTTATTTAAAGAAAAAGACAGCCCCTGCTTTTATTTAATATTCATCTTATTTTGCTTTTATAATTTAATATGAATCTTTGGCTCATTGGGGTTTATTTGGTATAAATATGAAAGTAGGGAATCCAATCTTATTTTTCCTTCATTAAGTTAGCCAATTGTCACAACACATCCGTTTTTTTTTCTTCATTAATATGAAATGTATCTGATTTTCTTCTTAAGTAAGTAATTCTTCAAGGAGTTAAAAACAATCAGGGAATTTATCCAGAACATGAAATAAATAAGGTTAAAACTCTATTACAAGCAAAGGAATGTAAAGTTATGCAAGACATTTGTTTCCTGAGCAGTGCTGTTGTCATAAATTGTGCTTTTGTGTTACTGGGGTCTCAGATCAATAAAAG
>NW_007730977.1:62583-64079 GCF_000696425.1 Galeopterus variegatus | reverse complement strand
TTATGACTTGGTTTTTGAATATCACTTTGAAGTTAATTCAGTTTAACAATCCATGTGTTCACAAATAGAGTATTAAAACTAAAGACCACAATCTAGATGCAATAAAGAAAGGTAAAGGGACTCAGATACTCATGGCTTTACTAACTAATATATAGTTTCATCCCCAGTATGTATTAAAAACAGTTATATGCTCTACCTAAAGTGAAATATCAAGATATTTACGATATAATCTGATTTAAACTGGAATACTAAAAAAAGATAAGATATTATTATGTGCGATAATAAATACTTTCAGCTTGCCTTATGGTGCATGAACTGCGCATTTTTGGCCAAACATCAGGGGAATTTATAAATCTTTAGCCACTTTATTTTGTGCAACTATGAACTTAAAGTGTGTTTACTGGGCAAAAAAAGAACAAGGGCCTTGAAATGCACTTTCTATCTAATATGTTACCTTTCCATAGGCATTAAAGTGGAATGATTTTAACTTTCAATATAATAAAGTGATATATTTCATTTAATTTCTTCAAGACTCTAGCCATATGTTTATATTTTAATGTATCTTTTGTTAAATAGAAAAATTTTGCCTGGTTGAAAAATATTTATATGAGTAGAATTGCATTAAAGCCATTAGTAAACTTAATTTTCATAGCTTTATAATATTCATGTATATAATTTAATTAATTGTCTCCTATATTTGCAGTTTTTTATGAATCCTTTTTTATCCATTATAAAATATTGCTGCAGAAAATCCTTCTGCATATGTATTTTTCCTCTTTTGTGATGACTGAAGTATAATTACTGGATCAATGGCCATGAAACATTTAGTGAAGTATTTCTAATATACATATGCTAAGGAAATTCATACCAATTCATAGTCCCAACTATAATGTATGAAAAATCTAGGCTCCCAGATCCTCAGCATCATTATTGTCAGTTCAAAAATTCCTTACATATTTGATAGCTAAAAAATCCTTTTTGTTATATAAAATAGTTTTTCATGTTTATCATTACACATTTATGTTTCTTTTTTCATAGTTTAAGATCTTCCGCATAATTTTTCATTGTCATCTTGATACTTTTTCTAATGAATTGTATGAGTTACCATGGTGAAGATGGGTCTATAGAGTTGCACATCTAGCAATTTAATACTTCTGTCAACAAAGACTATGCCACTTCAGCTTACATGTCAGTGGTTAGAGCTAGTCACACGGTCATGCCCAACTTCAAGGGAGTGAAGGCTAATCCTTCTTGTTTCCTGGATACGAGAATTGTGTATTGGCTAAGTTAGAATGTCAACAATATACATCTGACAATCAAAACCTATTTAATTCTTTGCCCTAGTTTATTATTTTTCCTGTCAATTTTGTAGGATTTTTAAAAAATTACTGTTTTAAAGAAGTGTAATTTTTGTTTATTTTTGGAATTTTTTTCCCTCCAATATATCTGTACCTGTTTAAAACTTCTAATAACATAGAAATACAGACTGGAAAACA
>NW_007730977.1:57710-62113 GCF_000696425.1 Galeopterus variegatus | reverse complement strand
TGCATTTTTGGCCAAACATCAGGGGAATTTATAAATCTTTAGCCACTTTATTTTGTGCAACTATGAACTTAAAGTGTGTTTACTGGGCAAAAAAAGAACAAGGGCCTTGAAATGCACTTTCTATCTAATATGTTACCTTTCCATAGGCATTAAAGTGGAATGATTTTAACTTTCAATATAATAAAGTGATATATTTCATTTAATTTCTTCAAGACTCTAGCCATATGTTTATATTTTAATGTATCTTTTGTTAAATAGAAAAATTTTGCCTGGTTGAAAAATATTTATATGAGTAGAATTGCATTAAAGCCATTAGTAAACTTAATTTTCATAGCTTTATAATATTCATGTATATAATTTAATTAATTGTCTCCTATATTTGCAGTTTTTTATGAATCCTTTTTTATCCATTATAAAATATTGCTGCAGAAAATCCTTCTGCATATGTATTTTTCCTCTTTTGTGATGACTGAAGTATAATTACTGGATCAATGGCCATGAAACATTTAGTGAAGTATTTCTAACATACATATGCTAAGGAAATTCATACCAATTCATAGTCCCAACTATAATGTATGAAAAATCTAGGCTCCCAGATCCTCAGCATCATTATTGTCAGTTCAAAAATTCCTTACATATTTGATAGCTAAAAAATCCTTTTTGTTATATAAAATAGTTTTTCATGTTTATCATTACACATTTATGTTTCTTTTTTCATAGTTTAAGATCTTCCGCATAATTTTTCATTGTCATCTTGATACTTTTTCTAATGAATTGTATGAGTTACCATGGTGAAGATGGGTCTATAGAGTTGCACATCTAGCAATTTAATACTTCTGTCAACAAAGACTATGCCACTTCAGCTTACATGTCAGTGGTTAGAGCTAGTCACACGGTCATGCCCAACTTCAAGGGAGTGAAGGCTAATCCTTCTTGTTTCCTGGATACGAGAATTGTGTATTGGCTAAGTTAGAATGTCAACAATATACATCTGACAATCAAAACCTATTTAATTCTTTGCCCTAGTTTATTATTTTTCCTGTCAATTTTGTAGGATTTTTAAAAAATTACTGTTTTAAAGAAGTGTAATTTTTGTTTATTTTTGGAATTTTTTTCCCTCCAATATATCTGTACCTGTTTAAAACTTCTAATAACATAGAAATACAGACTGGAAAACAACTTGCCTTTGCCTATTTTTCTAGTGGTTGATTATATATTAATAAAACATTGTTAATTTTATTCTGCCCAATTGTTTTTCTTTATAATTTGTAATAATATACTTGAAACCATATTTCTTATTTTCACAATTACAGATGCTATCTTTCAGCTGCTAACTTTATGAGCTGATGACATTTTTAGTCAAGATTGAGACTAACATTTGTTAGTCAAGATTGAGAATGTTTATATTCCACTCTGTATTTATAATTAATTGGTACTACATAAATATACTTTATATATAAGTATACTCTAAAAGCTGAAAAATCAATAGTATTATTTACAAAATTATATATAACTGAATATTATTCACTGCAAAGCCAAGTACCAGGTTATGACTGAGTTTTCCAATATTACAGTTTTTTTTTCTTTTGTGGTTATTTGAAATTCCCACATGACCTCATGTGTTATGTGGCTGTAACGTATTTGTAAGCTCTTACTATCATATATCTGAAAGATCATATATCTTCTTTCTGAAGACTTCCTTTTATCTCCTTTATATGGTCTAGATTGGTTGCTCTTGAGCCTCCTGAGCAACCGATATCCCGGGAAGGCACTATCCGTTTGTGGTCGATAATAAATCTATTTCTTGGCTTATTTTTCATATGCTTTAAATCCATTTTTCTTTATTATAATAAATTCTTTAAAATTTTTTGTTAAAATAATAAAAAATATATAATATTTTAATGGAATCACTATTGGGATGGACATGAATGCTTTCTTCATGATATCCATAATATTTTTCATCTTACTGATTCTATTGCTCAGAAAACATTCCAATTTTTTTCATCAAGATCAATTATCTTGTAATTTGGAGCAATTAATTTAGATTTATATTATATTCTTTTACACATATTTTAAAAATATATTGAAGTCTCTGGTCATTTTATTGTTTTCCTTGCCCTGTGTGACTTTATCTAATACTGTTATTCTAATCTCTCACAGTAATATATCTCTTTCTGCACTTTTTGCCTGGAGAGCACCCCACTAAAGCTTTCTGTTTTCCTGCAATTTGAAATCAGTATTCTCTATGCTTACTGCACTGCTGCCAACTTGGAAATTCTCTCCACCCTTTTGATTCACAGGCTAGGTTACTGAGACTGTTGATTTCAATTTCCTTGGTTCTCATTCTGATTTTTTTGTACAGTAAATCCTTCAGTGGCTTCCTAAGGAAGAGTGCTTTGGAGGTAAATTTACTGAGCTCTTGAATGTTTGAAATGAATTTAATTCTTCTCTCATGTGTGATTGAAGGCTTTGCAGAATATTGATTTCTAGGATGAAAATCACATTTCCTTGGAACTTGGAAGGAATTACATACTGTTCTTCTATCATCAGATGTTGTTTGAGAAATCTAATTCTTGTTCCTTTGTGCATTCATTATTTCCTTTCTGGAAGCTTTCTGGATCTTCTTTATCTTTAGAATCATAACATTTTACAGTGATGTATCTAAATTTTTTTTTTTTTATCCAACCTACTTAGCCCTCAATTTGAAAACAGATTCCCCTTAAGATCTGATAAATTTTTAGCAATTATTACTTACAGGATTTTCCCTCCTCTATTTTCTTTAATTTTTTTCTAGGTATTGTTTAATTGACTTTTGCCTTTCTCATTTAAATGTATTTAATGGAACATAAACATTTAAATGTAGACCATTCATCAATTTTTTGTGTGTGATACTATACCTTTAAACATTATTTTCACTAATATAGTGCAATTAAAATAAATTACATAGCATTCCTTTGTTTGTATAGAATATATAATTTTGAGATTGGCTTTGAACAGTTATACCTAAATAATGCTTAATCAAGTATTTGCATTTCTTCCTGTTATCCATTGCATGGCTATTTGAAAATATAGCTCTTATGGAATTTTGGAAACCATAGAGAATCATTGGGAGAAAAATGTTTCTAAGTGATAATGAAAACAATACAGAAAGCAATGATTGAACATTAGAATAAAGGAAATAGAGGAGCAGGAAAATGTGAGCAATCCCATAAGTAATGAGAGTTATTTGATGTGTGCATCCCACATTATCAATTCTTATTTTATCTTTGTTTTCCTCTTTCTTGTATTTAATTATAAATTGTTTTACTTTGCTCTTTGCAAGAGTTCTTATAAAACCTTATATTCATAACTTCTACGTTTTTTATATCATTCTTTAGGGGGAGTCTTTCTCTGAGTTGGTAACATAGTTGAATATTTTATATCTTTTCTGATATTTCATCTTAAGCACATGGCTTTTGAATTTTGAGTGTGAAGATCATGATATACATCATTTCTAAGATTTCAACTCTAAAAAGCAGTCAGGATAAGGATTCACCTGTGTTTTAACAGAAATGCTAGTATTGATCAGCTAGAGATATTCACTAGGAAAAGAAATATTATGTAATTGGTAAAAGAAACAGAGCCCTAGAGATTTAGCAATTTTATTTTTTGTTGTCAATTTTATCATGCCCTTTACCTTGTTAATAATGAAGATGATCTCTAGCCTCAGAAAATAAAGGCACGTTGAAGTGTTAACCACACAAATAATACATTATTGGCTGGGAGAAAGTACAGTGCACCAAATAATATTTTTTTGATGAAATTCAGATGGATTTTATGGTTTATGATTGCATATATCAAAGAAGAGGAGTTTAATACTCTTTCCCTAAAAGGCATCTCTAATTGATTGTTATTATTCACAGCAGTTATGTTCTATAAAGTCTTCTCAAACACTGACTTAGCTAATTCCAAACTATTGCTCATAGGGGAAATTGAATTAATTTCCCGTGTGCCTCTTGTCACAACATTTTCACCAACTAATCAATACATAAGATTGTTTATGTGTGTTCATGTTCACAAGACACTTTATTTAGTATAGGTTGTTGACAGATACCTAATTTAATATATATTGATTCATTAACGCTAAAAATATGTATGTTTACAGAAGCCTTATTTAATATATATTCGTTCATTAACTCTGAACTTATGGCCAACAACACTATATCTCCCCCTGAAGGGAGCTTATCTAACACATGTATTTTCTCTATAAGGCTCATCACTGCCTTCTTGTGCACAAAGACAGCACTTCATCTCTATGCTTCAGGGACCATATTAAACAATAATTCTTAAAAATTTTAAAAAAAGGGCTGGCCCGGTGGCGCACTGCGCTAGTGCGCCGCTTGGGAAGCGCGGCGGCGCTCCCG
>NW_007730977.1:51454-56892 GCF_000696425.1 Galeopterus variegatus | reverse complement strand
TTTTCTCTATAAGGCTCATCACTGCCTTCTTGTGCACAAAGACAGCACTTCATCTCTATGCCTCAGGGACCATATTAAACAATAATTCTTAAAAATTAAAAAAAAGTTAAACAAAATTTCCAACAAAAAATACAACAACGCAAAAAACTTGGCACTAAATAGACTGCCAAAAGGACACTTGTTTTCATTATGAGAGCTGAAACAAGAAGGCAGAGTGTCTCCTGTTCAGCCTCAGTTGGGAACAAGTGTGTTGGACAACTCAGTTTTTCACTGCTCTGAGAATGTCTGTAAGTGGCCACGAAAGTGCTGCCAGTATTGATTTTGGGGTTACAAAGAAATTTTAGTGACTAGGCAAATTCACAAATACTGAATTTGTGAAAAATGACAATCAGCTGTATTTGTATTTGAGCCAGTTTTGGCAATTCAGATAGCTTTCTATTTATTTTAGTAGTCTAATAGAGTTTAAAGAATTTCACCTTGCTTCAAAATATTTATAATTACCTATGCTGAAAAAGCACCTTGGATTTGAAAGGATTTCGATTTGAATGTGATTCTGTGGAAGGAATCAAAGGGAAATGACAATGCTTATTCTAGAAAATTCAGATTCATGATGGTACAGTTGAAGAACAAAGCACTTTGTTTTATTTTATTTTTTTAATGAATGTCCCTTTAATGAGAAAGGTATAAAGCCCCAAGGGGCATTAAGTTCATCTGAGGTGACTAAGCAATAAGTTCTGTGAATTGTGTTGTCCTACGTCTTTCCCACGTTTATTTTTTCAGTCTTTTCACTAGGAAGGTCAGAATGACAAAGAATGTAAAGAAAAGAGAAGTGAGGATGACCGTTGTGTGTATCTGTGCATAATGTCCACAACTTGTCTATGAGTTGGGAAGGAGATAGGCTTTACATGGGCTTACCAGAGTCGAGGTATTATTCTGACGCCTGGCAAGAGTTGCTCTAAGCACTGAGGAGATAGTGGTAAAGAAGATTAGAAAGGTATATGCCCTCATGGAGCCTGCAATAGAATACATGAGTGATAATAAACAAGTAAACAAGCAAAAAAGAGAGAATTATAGGGTGGGATATGTTCTTTAAGAGAAATCAGTAGAGAGAGATGATGGAGGAATTAGACAAAGACACTATGTTAGGTAGGCTCAGTGAGGAAGAGCTCTTGCAGGAGGTGAGATCTGAGCTGAAACTGGCCAGATGAGAAGGAGCTGAACAGATGAATGGTTGGGGAAAGAGCATCCCTGGTAGAGGGAACAGGAAGTACAAAGGGCCTGAATGAGAATAGTCTTGGTGTGATTGCTCTCAGGAAGAAAGCCAGCATTGTTGCAACATAGAGAGCAGGAGAGTGGGCAAAAGAAACTAGCAAGATCAGCAGGAGACTAAGCTCACAGTTCTTTGCAGGCCAGGGTAGGCAGCATGTTTTGTTTTATGTATATTCAAGATACACATACATCTCATCAAAGCAGTAAACATGTCTTAACCCTCTGTATTAGTCTGTTTCTGTTGCTTATAACACAAATACCTGGAACTGGGTAATTTGTAAGAAAACAAAATTTGCTTTGGAGGCTGGGAAGTCTGATGTCCAGGGAACACATGTGGTGAAGGTCTTCCTTGGTGCTAGCTTCAGTGACATAGGGTATCACATTACACAATGGCAGAAGCAGAGAAAGACTCTCACGTGCTCTCCATTTAACGCCATCAGAATCATGCCCATGACCACTATTATTAATCTATTCATGAGGGCATGGTCCTCAGAATCTAATCACCTCTTCAAGCCCTGCATTTCAGTTACCATAATAGGATTTCCCATCCTCTCAGCAGTCACAGTGGGAATCAAGCTTCTAATACATAAAACTTGGGGGACACAATTTAATCTATATCACCCTCTCACTACTTAAGTTTCATCAGAGCAAATGTTAGCAAAAATATTCAATGGGAGGAAGCAAATATGATCTCCACACTCCCAAAATCATTTCTGGATGACAATATATATATATATATATATATGTATTTTTTTAGTTGCTGGGGGTGAATTTGTGCAGTCTAAACATCTCTCTAGAAATGTCTTTGGCAACAGATTGTTTTTATGCCTACAGGGATGTAAGGTCCGTTGTGTTGTGAACGCCCTATACAAATGAGGCTACTAACAGTAGAGTGAAGTTGTAACCCAAGATCTTCAAAGTTTGTCCCTTACTTGGTGCTCAAAATATTTTCTTGACAACGAGCCTTCTGTCTTTGACTTTCAAATTCTTCAATGTGAGTGACACAGGAGATCGTGAGCTGGCCCAGCCTGGCCTCAGGGTCACTGTTTGCCTCACTGGCTCCACTGGCTGAGGCAGGGTTGCTAGTTGTGAGGATGAACAAGTAGCCATGCCTTTAGCCCCTTGAATAGTCCATTCTGAAAGCCAGGATGCAGAAAGATGTGATATTTAATTTGCTCATCTTTTGGTCTGTCCTCATTACCAAAACAAGATCTTCTTTAGTTAAAAAAATAGCTACTTAAAAAATAATACTAGGAAGATTATCATTTTCTAAAAGTTTATATTTTGCTCAATTCATTTGTCTAATGGAAAAAACAGACACCTATGCACAGTGAATGAAGTATTTTCAAAGACAAAATTGTAGCATGTTTACAGAGTCCTTTAGGAAAGCTGTGATCTTCCTATAATCTCGAAACTTGACTATCATCTTTATTTTCAGGTAATAATTAAGGTGACATCACATATTTCAGGGTTTGTTTATGCTGCCAAGTTCAATCTATGTCTATGGAATGAACTCTGCCTCCCTTGTGAGAAATAAAACAAAACAAAACAAACAAACAAAAAAACACTTTGCTTTCTCTTTCTCCTTATTCGAGTGAAAATAGACTGGGAGTTACTTGTCATTCAAAGGAATAGAGTACAGTCTAAAAACAGGCCTCTTGAATCTTCTCTCATCTGCCTCATTAGGAAATTTATGCTTTCTGAATGGGTTAAGAATAGGGTCTTTGGGGGGAAAACTTCAAATCCAATAAATTTGCAAAATTGAAAGATGTGGGGAGGTTTACATGTAAGCCTCATTAGGAAATTTATGCTTTCTGAATGGGTTAAGAATAGGGTCTTTTGGGGGAAAACTTCAAATCCAATAAATTTGCAAAATTGAAAGATGTGGGGAGGTTTACATGTACTGGTAGTCACATAAGTGAAATGAAATCCAATAAAATATCAGGACCCCAGAACTCCAAGACGAATGTCGTGCTAAGTAGTAAAGGCAATAAATTATCAGTCTTTTAGGGAAACTTTCTAAGGAGAAAGATGCTAAGACTTCTCTTGATAGTCTGTTTCCTCACAAAATAATTCTTGTCAAGAAGTTTTGCTTTTTGTCTCTCTGAATTTTATCTTGCTGTAATTTAAACATCCTTTCTTTTAGTCAGCCTTCTGGAAAAGGGATAAAAGATCTCTGCTTCCTCAGCATGTCACCCTTCGTATGCCTGAAGGCGGTAAATAAACCATATTTTCTATGTAATGGAATTCAACACTTTGGCTTCTCACAGAACAAAAGTTTATTCTGTGGTTTATTTTTCTCACCATATATGGCTTCATTCCAATTTTATCTTATTAATAAAAAAAGAATCAAGACCTATTTGGTAAAATAGTAGCAATTTCTAGTTAATTTTGATGATAGTAAAGGTTTATATTGAAGATAATATCTGTCATTTTGTACTGAATGCATTCTGATATTACATTTAGTTTAGAAATAACTTCATATTTATGACATGTATTCAATAGGCTATGACGCTCACTGATTTTTGTTTGTTGAATTTTTAATTTTGTTCTCTGTCATTCTTGTGTTTGGTTAGAAATCCTAACTCTGCTACTTATTCTTGCTATCTGATATTGGATAGGCTACTTAATCCCTCTGGGCCTTGATTACTTTGTTAAATTTGAATAATGTGATATTGTCTCTATAAAAACACTTAATAACACACTTGGTATATAGAAAATGCTCAATAAATGCAGGTTTTCTTACAGAGTGCATTTTATTTATTTAAATATTATATAAAGTTAACACATTTAGTTGTATGATGGACTTTAAAAAGTTTGTGGAAAAATAGAATTAAAAGATAATATGAATCTTTTCATGAATTTTTTGAACTACCCTCATATATGAATAATGATGTCTGTTAAACTTTACCCTGTATTTAATATACAACTTTAATAACATAGTTAAGGTACCTCTACTTCAGTTTCATACATTAGAAGTAATTATACTATCTTCAAACATGGAGACTACAGAATGGATATCAGGTTTGGTTTGCTTTTTACAAATTAGCTGGAGCTTATTCATGATTTATCCCTATAGGTGGAGATGAGCTGTACGTCTTATTATTTACTCTATGATATCATATATTGACAGTAAGAGGATGTTATCTATAGTTAATGTGATGCCTTTTTGTAGTTTATAGACATTTTCACCTCTGAGCTTATGGCTGATTGTCTGCACAGAAATACTGAGTAGTTACTGTTTTTGATCGTCACTGCTTCAAGTGTCTTAAAAAACATGCTCTCATACACTAACATAAAATATGTGTTACTTAACTTTTAATTTTTTTATTGTCTCTCCATTATTACTTTGGATTTCTATATTCTTATTATAAAACTAGTGGTAAAAATTGAAGGCTACTTCCATTTACAATGATATTTTGTGTGCTTTAACTCATTTTGTTTCATTAGTAGCTAGAAACATTTTACTTGGCTCTTTCTTTTATTTTGCCTCATCCAGACACAAATGAAAGTCTGTAATACTTGGGACTTCTCAGGCAGGTTTCTGTCACATTGGCTGAACATATTTTGCCTTTCCATCATCAGCAAGTACTTTCCAGGTGGATTCCCTGTGCCTAACCTGGTGCCAAGCTGTCTCAGGAAACAAAACACAGAGTCATCTTCTCTTAGCATATTTCAAATATGCTAGGAAAAAAAGAGACAAATACACTGAAAATTTGAAGTTGAAATGCTGTATGTCCTTTAATATATATGGCACATAGGTTTAGAAAATGCAGAGATCATTATTATTGATGAAACTGGGTAATACCCTTGTATTTTGTGGAAGTGTGGGAGTGGAATAAAAGAAGTTATGTTCATATCTTGTGACTCAAATTAGTAAGGTGCCTAGAGACATAACTATATGTAGATAGTCTTCTATGAAGGATGTGAGATGAGGTCCAAGGAACGTCTACTTTTAACTGTGAGGCATGTAACTTAATTACACAGCAAAACTTGTCACGTTAGTCCAGGACTGGGACCTGGGTCAGGAAGGTGAGCAGGTCAATTGGAGTGGGGTGCAAGCATGGCTGCTAGCTGCAGGGTTTGGGGGAGGCAGGGTACTTGTGGCTTTTGTGAGCCCTGGGGAGAAAGCTGAGATCAGCACTATTCAACCAAAATGGGCGCATAGT
>NW_007730977.1:48446-50370 GCF_000696425.1 Galeopterus variegatus | reverse complement strand
TTTTTTCTCTTTACCCACAAATGTTTTCAGTACCTTTTATGTGCCAGACACTGTGCTAAGGGGTAAGTCACTGCCCTCAAGGAGTCTGCAGGCTAGTGAAAGACTTATGAACTTTGGAAAAACCACTTTGAAGTCCCTGTGCAACCCATAAATTGAATGCCTTCAAACTCTCCACCAACCATTCAAGATTTTAGATATATTCTTCAATACCAAACTTCAAGGTATTATTCACTAGGAAACCTTCCTGGAGCACTCTAATCTTCACTGTCCCAGTGTCTTCAGAACTTCCAAACTATTTTAGTCATATTTTAAAGTTATAAATTCATCAAAGCTGGATAAGATTTAGTGACCACTTATTGAATGATTTTTAACATATGGAGATATTAATCCCAGAAACATGAGATGATTTAGCTGAGAATAACACAGTTATTTACAAAAAGAGCCACAATCTGTACCTAGAACTTCTGACTGTAAAAACAAACCTGTGCCTGGCAAAGTGCCTGGAATTTAGAATTNCTATTTTAGTCATATTTTAAAGTTATAAATTCATCAAAGCTGGATAAGATTTAGTGACCACTTATTGAATGATTTTTAACATATGGAGATATTAATCCCAGAAACATGAGATGATTTAGCTGAGAATAACACAGTTATTTACAAAAAGAGCCACAATCTGTACCTAGAACTTCTGACTGTAAAAACAAACCTGTGCCTGGCAAAGTGCCTGGAATTTAGAATTAATCTTGTCCCCCAGTTAATGTTGTTCCTCACTGATTGCAATTTCTTTAAGAGTGACATTATGCTTACTTCCACAGAGCTGAGACCATTGTAGATGCAAGAATATATTTACTGATTAGTTGTTAGTACAAACTTTTTTTCTGTTGTCTTCACACCACGGGACTAAAAATCTTGAAAGGAAGCCACAATGTTCATGTTAAGCCCGATTGTCACTGTGTTTTTACTGTAAAGTATATTTATGATTGCTGAGTCTTGCAATCAAACAATGGGCATGTGCTGGGGCTATTACTTTAGTAAAAGAATTATTCATTATTTGTATTTCAAAGTACTGACTGTCAAGATCTGCAAATATTTTTAAAGCTACTGTTATGCAGCCACTCCTTACATTTAAATTAGTGATTGTGCATTAATCAGACTGCCAAGAATTGTTGCATTCCATAAATCGAAGGAAAATAACTCCCTTTTTGTTGATAGATATTTAAAGCTCTAAGCTTTAAGTTCAAGACGCAAGTTTAACAGTTTCAACACTGTATTCCTTTAGGAAAAATATTTTTCCATAGAATAGAAACAGAAAAATAGAAACACAAAGCCCTATGATATTGTTTAACTTGCTAAAGAATCTTACTGAGTTTTTATACATCTAAATTTAAAGCAAATTATGTTATTTTAGGATACTAAGGGCTTAGGAAAGAGAATATTAGACTGGGTTCTATTGTATCACTGAGGCACAGGGAGGTTAATTATTGCATTCTAGGGCCATACCTGGAGCAGAGTCAATTTTGGCAATTGAAGAAATGAGGTTATAATGGCTGTCCGTATTTCTCACCTGAGCAATGCATGCATTAAATAAACACCCAGAAACTCTTCCTTCTTATTCATTCTAAAATAGGACCAGATTCAGTTTTGAGGATTTCAATGGGTTCAGTTCTTTCTAATATTCACAAACCAAAGCATAGGTGACTAAATATATAAAAACACATAAACAGGGCCAGCCCAGTGGCGCACTCGGTAGAGTGTGATGCTTGGGAGCATGGTGGCGCTCCCGCTGAGGGTTCGGATCCCATATAGAGACTGGTCAGGGGAAGGCCCGGTGGCGCACTGGAGAGTGCACTGCTTGGGAGTGTAGTGGCGCTCCCGCCGAGGGTTCGGATCCCATGTGGAGACCGGTTCCCGCTCACTGGCTGAG
>NW_007730977.1:39548-48181 GCF_000696425.1 Galeopterus variegatus | reverse complement strand
CCGAGGGTTGCGATCCCGTTGCTGGTCCCGGTCTGGTACGGGCGCGACACTGAGGGTTGTGATCCGTTGCCGGACACGAAAAAAAGACAGAAAAGAAAAAAAAAAAAAAAAAAAAAAAAGGAGACCGGTCAGCTCACTGGTTGAGCACGGTGTGGGCGCGACACCGAGGGTTGCGATCCCATTACCGGTCACGAAAAAAAGACAAAAAAAAAAACAAAAAACACATAAACAACTCCACTCCCAAATTAAAACCCACCATTAAATCAAGAAGGCTCTCTTACTCCCCAGACAAAATAAAAAGTCAGGAAAAGGACATGGTAACTTTGATATATAATAAAATGTCTTCTTCACATCCTTTTACATAAAACACAGTCTTGTTAACTTATTCCCAAAGTGAAAATCCTCCTCACCTCACATGCTCCGTGATCCCAAGGGGACAGCTTAGGACATCAGCTCTGTTATTAGACAGTAATTATGGTGAGTGCTTCCGACCATCCAGCTATGTTTGCTTTTCGTCTGTAACATTCCCCAAGTTTTCTTCCTTTCATTTTTTTTTAGGGTTTGGGGAGTGTAAGAGAGTATAACCCCAGAAAAAGAAACAGAAATCTAATTTTCTAAATTACTTGTGTTTGGTGCATTATGGAGCCTATCAAAAAAACCTTATATAAATACTCAAATTTTCTACTTAAAAATTTCATTTGTCATTTTAAATGAAAGAATGCCATAATAATTAGGAGAGAGAGTCAAACTCAAGTCATTAATATAGAGAATTGTAGAAATGAGACATGCCATGGAAGATGTCTTAAAAAGTACATAAAGACTTTTGGAAATATTTTCTGACAGCGTGACTTATTGTAAGAGAAATAATATAATTAATGCTAGTATCTTGGGAGGAGTAGAATTAAAACAATATGGACTCCTAGCTTTTTTTATTTTAAGAAATTTCTTCTCTGCCATAAAACAAAATGAAATTCTGCCTTTCGCAGCAACATGGATGAACATAGAGAAAATTATGTTCATGTGAGGCATGTAACTTAATTACACAGCAAAACTTGTCACGTTAAGTGCAATAAGCTAGGAATAGAAAGAGAAAGGCTGCGTGTCCTCACTCGTAAGTGGGAACTAAATAAAATAAGCAAATAAATAAAAAAAGATAAAACAATCACAATAATCTGTTGAACTTCCAAAAGGAGAGAACAGAACTGAGGCCACCAGACATGGGAAAGGGGCAGGGGGAGGGAGAGTTAATGAGAAATTGGTAAAGGGCCACAAAAAATGATTACGTTGTGTAATGTTGAATATACTAATTATCCTGATTTGAGCATCACATGTTGCACACAGGTATTGATAGTCAATGCTGTACCCCACAGATATTTACAATCATGTATCAATAAATAAAAAAAATTAGAAAAGAAAGAAATTTCTTTTAGCCCCTTCATTCATTTGTTCACATGCAGAATAAAACGTTTTCACTGGATTGTGTTCAGTTATTTAGGAGTTAAGAGTTATTTTAGTCCTGTAGTACTTTTCTTTTTCTTAATTTTACTTCATTTTTCTGGGTAGTGACAGCCTGCTGATGTCCACTATTAATGCTGACATTATGGATGCATTGCAAAGACAATGAAGATGCATATCTTTCTAATAAAGAAGAACAGGGAGAGATGAATGTTCTTCCAATAATGATGCTAATGGCAGAGACTACTGCAATAAAATGTTCATTTTTCAAGATGAAAATACTGCATGTGACTGTGGGGATAGAAATTCAGTAGAAAATTCACATTCGTTTATTTATTTTAAGGTGAATACAATCAGTAGTACCACCAGGGCAGAAGCCTTATGTACTAGCCCAGTTATTCTCAGGGTGTTGTGAGAGGATCCTGGGGGCTCTTGACAGCCTATAAGAGGGTCTATCAAAATCAAAACTATTTTCATGGTAATATCACGACATTGTTTGCCTTTTCTACCTTGTCGACCTTTGCCCTGATGGAGCAAAAGCAATCCTTAGCACAATCCGAGGCAGTTGTACCCAACTGTACTGAGTGGTCATTGTATTTTTCACTGTCACACAGTCACACAAAAAAGAAAAACCAAAACCCCCAAACAACAAAACAAATTTGCTTAAAAATGTCTACCATAAAACAGTAAAAATTGTTGATTTTATTAAATCTCAACCCTAAAGTAGACATCTTTTTATATTCTATGTAACAAAATAGATGTATGCATGAAACACTTGTACGATGATCACATGAAACAAAAGCACCTGGGTGGTTGCTGGAGTGGGAGCTGATTTGGCCATTTGCGTAATAGAACTTTTTACTTGAAGGAATAACAGACAAAGTAGGGTTATTTATAATCGATTATTTGGTCAATATTTTTTGAAAAGAATGAAGTAAGTCTGTCACTTTAAGGAAAACAACTGACAGTTGTTGTTGCCAATTTTAAAATTCAAGCTTCTATGTTAAAAATGGAATTTTGAAAAACTTGTATCTGCCACTGTCAGTTTGTCACCTTCCTAACAATTGAAGTTCTCAGTTGAGATGACTGGTAATATTAAGTAATGCAAAATTTTGTTATTGTACAATGAAATGTACAACATTTGGATGATCTGCCTAACTCAATGAACCGAATATTTTCCAAATGAGCAGCATTTTACAGAATTATACATCAGCAAAAGATCCACTCGAACACAAGGTAGACCAGTGGATTTTAATGGAACAGAGTAGGAAAAATTCATTTATATGGTTTTAGATTCCACATTACATCTAACCCATAAGAAACTACTACTTGCCAACTGTTAGTGTGATTTCAAAGAATAATATCCAAAATTATCTGAAAAGGCTATCAAAATACTAATGACTTTTTAAATTACATACCTAGATGGGGACAGATTTTCCTAATATACATCCACCAAAGTAAAATATGAGAATCCAGCAGTCTTTTTTTAATATTAAAGAGAATTGCAAAAATGTAAAGCAATGGTACTTTTCTCAGTTTGGGGGGTTATAGAGTTATTTTTAATAAAATGTTCTTAATATTAACTTGTGATGGATTTATTATTGTTATTTTAAAATGATAAACAGATGACTAAATAACTCTTAATTTTAATTTAAAATTCAGTAAATAGGAATAAGTGTAACTCCTGTAAACAAAAGCTCTTTGGAGTCCTTGATAATTGTTAAGGTTGTAAAAGGGTAGTGGTCCCAAAACGTTTGAGAACTGCTGTCCTAACCTATGGAGATTTTCTACTGGTGGAACTTCAAAGATTAAATTGAAAACATAATAGAATACCAGAATTTACAAATTTGGAACTTCAAATTTTTGTTCGGTCAATCATTTGTACCAAAGTTTATTGAAATTACTGTATTTGGGGAAAATTGCTTCTTTATAGAGATCAAAAGGTTCAGTTTGTCTCCATTGCTGGTCCTGTTTCAGATTCCACAAAATTGATCCAAGCAGAGAATTTAGTTGGAAATTTTAACCTGATGTAGAGACAAGCTCAGCGATGTTTATTATTCTGTTTTTCCCTCTACTTTCAGAAGGAAGCAAAGTTAGTATTATGCTAATCATGGAAAAAGCAAAATAAACATGAGAAAAATCCCTTTTAGTGTTCTTATAAAAGATTTGTCAAATATGAGTAAAAATAAGTCTGTTAAGCCAAATAGTAGACTTTTTAGAAATATTTTAAAATAAAAGTCCAAATACACACAATTTTTTGTTTTTACAATGGCAGTCATAGGGTTAGACTAAAAATGAGAGGAAATGCTTTTTTTATTTCCATCCAGAAACTCACAAATATTTATGTGTAATTATACTCTAAGGATAAAAAAAGTTTTTTAGTTATTGCATCTGTGCGTGTATAGAGGAGCTACATTAGTCTATTAATGATTTGGAGATACTTATTTGGAAAAAAAGAACATAAACTCCCCTTTTCTTGTATATAATGTAAGAACATATACAAGAGTCTTTTTATATTTCCAGGAATGGGGGTAATCTTTTTTTAGCATATATTACAAAGAACATAAGCCATAAAGGAAAAGATTTGTAGATTTAATGACATAAAACTCAGAATCTTCCACTCAGCCATAAAGAGGAATGAAATTCTGCAATTCACAGCAACATGGATGAGCTTGGAGAAAATTATGTTAAGTGAAATAAGCCAGACACAGACACAGATATACTGCATGTCCTCACTCATAAGTGGATGCTAAGAAAGTAGAAAAGAAAGTAAGAAAGTGAAACCACAATAATACATCGAACTTTCAGAAGGAGAGAACAAATCTATGGTTATTAGAGGTGAGAAGGGGAGAGAGTTAGGGAGAAATTGGGTAAGAGACACAAACAATAATTACAATTCGTAATCATGAGTATGCTAATAATATTGATTTGATCATCACACATTGTATACAAATAATGATAGTAAAATAGGATTTAAAGTAAAGGTCATTGTGATTATTGAGATATTGTTGTGAAACATTATTTTTTTGTAATAGAGATTTAATAATCTCATTGTTCTAGTTTTAGTACAAGCCATCAAAAAACTAATCCGAGTTGAAACTAATCACCTATATCATGAAACATATCATATCCCTGAATAAAATGACAACATGTAGGAAGCATATGCCCCTACATAACTTTGAAATTTAGTTTTACTCTAATGGAATAAAATTGTAAAAGAACACAAGTGAAAACAAGACAAGAAATTGTCAAATAAAAACTAGCATCAGGTAAATGCCAGGTAAAGACTAATGACTAGAGCAGAATAAGCCAAAACAAAAGCTGTTCTGTGGTTTGGTTCCATCCATGGAAGTGTGGTAGTTTCTATGAAGAATGCAAAACTATACATTGAAAATAGCCTGTTTATTGTCAAATCTTACAATGTATTGAATGTTAATACATTTTAAATATAGTGTGCAAATAAAGCATTAAAATATTGAGTGTCGATATGAGGTAATGAATTTTAAAAATACAGATCATATTATGAGGCAGTACATGAATTACCAAATAAATATAAGCCAGCAGGAACTACAACTTCAGAGAAAGGACACACGGGGAAATCTGGAATATAGACATTGAGGAGGAAGCAACTGAGCTGGATCTGGGAAAATTAGCATTTAATTTAGAGGCAGATCCTCCAGAGCCTGAAATAATAGAGAAATTATCAGTGTATTGGTTCACTTTTGTTGCTTATAACAGAATACTTGAAACTGGGTAATTTATAAAGAAAAGAGGTTTATTTCTTCCAGTTTCAGAGGCTGGAAAGTCCAAGGTCCAGGGAGCACCTCAGTGAGGGCCTTCTTCTACAGTGGCTCAGGGTATCACACAGTGAATGGGCTGAGCAAGAGCACTAACATGCTCACTTGCTCTCATTTTAAAGCCATCAGAGCCATGCCCCTTACCACCCATTAAGCCATCAACTTAGTACTCTGTAAATGGATCAATCCATTCACTAGATCACAGTCCTTACAGTCTAATCATCTCTCAAAGGCTCCTCCTTTCAATTACTATAATAGGATTTCCCACACTCAGTACTGTTACAGTGGGAATTAAATTTCCAACAGATGAACTTTTGTGGGACACACTTGACCCATAGTAATCAACAACGTCCATTCACTTATGAAAGAAAAGTTAGTTATATCTGATGAATTAGGGGAAAGGGATTGATATAATGTTTCTGAGAATGTTTGTTACCTTCTGAGTTTTTAACCATTTATTATTTATGAATAAATGAATAAATAAAAGCTGAGCTTTTATTATCCAGACAGGAGACTAGCACTTAGAGTCACATATTTTGTCTTCGTATGTATTCATTTTGTAATCATATGAAAAGCTCTTCTTAAAAAGATCGTTTTGGTGATCTAGATTTATTTAGCATCAACTATCAGCTTATACTTATTTAGGTATAAATATCTTCATTTAATCAATGAGGAAATTGAGACAAAGATCACATGATCTAGAAGAGTTGGGATTGAATCCATCACTGCCTTATCCCAAGCCCTGTGGTCTTTTTACTGTGTTGTTTTCAGATTTATCTTGTGTTTTCTTCTTTCCAGTGTTTAATTGCTTTCTGAGGTTGTTATTTGTTCAAGGGATTTATTTTGCTCTTTCATATCACTCAAGGAAGAGTTTTATCTTTATTGCTCTGGAGTCTGAAAGAGTGAATGTGTCTTTAAAATGTAGGAAACTGCTTACAAAGACCAATGAGCCTTTTACTGCTTTCCCTAAATGTTGTCTCCTCTACTGAAATGCAAGCAATAACAATGTGTAAAAAAAGCCTGTGTGAAAATATACAGTATTAATTTCAAAAGTGTGATTCATCACCGTGCCCCAGCTTTACTTGTGAGACCAGAATACAATTTTCTTTTAATTTGAAAACCTATAAAAATAATTTACTAAAAGAATAATTAGGGGAGCAAGCTAAATTTTCTACCACAAATGATTTTTCCAACATAATTGAAAAGTGTAGGAATCCAAATGCTATGCAGTCTTACTAATTAAGCCTCAGTATAACTGATTCTTGAAAAAAATTTCAGAGTCCTATTGGCTATGAAGCAGAAAGAAACAGAAAGAAATCTTAGAAGATAATGAAATAAAGGGAAAGGTAAAAAGTGTTGGGCCCACCTTCACTAGAATTTATAAGTTATAGGACATCATAATATGGTCCAGCATGTTGGATTGGAGAGCTCCCTGTTATTTTAGTGACATTCCCTTAGACAAGACACCGTACATGCTTGTGTGTCACTTTCTCTAACTATGACAAATTGGATTCGTACAGACAACTCAAGTTTCTGTATTGCTCTATAATCCTGTTGGTAGATTATTTCACAGGCCATCTGATATTCACAGATGATATGGACCTTAGGCTACATTCACCCTGTATCCTGGAAGAGGAACAAAACACTAAAATAATTTAAAAGGAGGACAAAATATGCTTCTGTTCTTTGTTGTCTTCACTTTCATTCTACATAATCCTCCCTGTCCATTTTGTTTATGACCAAGCCTTCCCCTGCTGTCACTATTTCAGAGAGCACCAAAACATAAATACTTGGTTCTAATTCTTCCCTTACTTCATACTTGCGTTTTCAATTGTCACCTAAGCTTGATTAGAATTTAACATACTGAAAAATAATTTTTTATAACCCACTGCCAGGCAACACCATTAAAACATGTACTTTCTTTCATGTGACTTAACTGGATGAAGATTGTATTTGATTACAGTTACATTGATTTCTCCTTCTTGCTCACAATCATCCTTCTCTTACTGAAACTCTAGCCCAATTCTGTCAGTTCCATTTCCAATTGGAAGATTTCTCATTCCTCTTCCTACTGTTGTGGTCACACAGGTCTAGGTCACACCTTTATTGCAATAGAGAACTTATTGTCTTTCTGTCTAGTCTTTCTTCCTTACAATTTGTCCTAACATAAATATTTTATTATGTCCTGCTTCTTTCAAATGTGATCTGTGACTTTTCATTGAAATCTTTTCAAAGACAATCTTCTTAGCCTAGACTTTCCAGGGTCTTCACTTTCTGGCCTCATTTTTTCATTCCAACAATTTTTCCCAGATGTCCTATATTTCAGTTATATCAGACTGTCTATTATTTATTGAATTCATACTGTTAATCACAACATAGATTTAGCTTTGCGTAAAGGAGACCTCATATAATTGTGGCTTAAGCAATACAAAAATTTAATTTTCTGTCACATAACAACCTAGGTATAGACAGTTGAAGGCTGATATGATAGATCTATTCCATGCGGTCATTTAGGGACCCAAACTCTGCCATTGGAAGCACTTTGCCATTTTCAGTATGATCATCTGTGACTCAGTACCGTGTCCCTAATTCCAGCTCCATGAAAGAGGAAGTGAGGAAAAAGATCACTTGTATTTAAAACATATCCTGGAATTTCCATATATCACTTCTCTCACATGTCACTGGCCAGAACTTAGTAACCCTGGCTATCCTTAGCTCATAGAAAGCTGGAATTTGTCATCTTTATACTAGTCAAGTATATGCACAGTTAAAGTTGCTATTACTATGGAAGAAAGAGAAAACCAGATAATGAGGGATAAGCAGGGGGCATCGTCACACTTACTAAGTTGTTATTGGTGGTGGTGGTCTTCCCTCCTCCTTGCTCTCTCTTCTTCCCTTTCCTTCTTCTTTTCCCTCTGCTCCTCCACCTCACCCTTTTCTGTTCATTCGCTTCTTTTAGCACCATGACTTACCATTTTCTCTGTTGAGGTACTCTTTCCTTTAGCTCCACCTCTTTTGTTAAAATTCTTATCCACTGTTCAGAGAAAAGCCAAAACTATATAAGACTTTTCGAGATACTCTTATTTTATTTAATTAATTAATTTTTTTGGCAGAAGGCCAGTACATGGATCAGAAGCGGTGACCTTGGTGTTGTAAGGCTGTGCCCTAACCAACTGAGCTAACCAGCCAGCCCAAGACACTGTCATTTTAAATAAATCTAGTATACTTTTCCTTTGCACATAATTTTTTTTTTTTCTTTTTTGTCTTTTGACTTTTTCCGTGTCCGGCAACGGATCGCAACCCTCAGTGTTGCCCCCCGCACCGGACCGGGGACCGGCAACGGGATCGCAACCCTCGGTGTCGCTCCCACACCTCGCTCAG